>NW_006256686.1:8864998-8870493 GCF_000478725.1 Eutrema salsugineum
GCGTATGAGTGTGCGTGAGCGTGTGCGTGTGCGTGTGCGTGTGCGTGTGCGTGTGCGTGTGCGTGTGCGTGTGCGTGTGCGTATGCGAATGCGAGTGCGTGAGAGAGTGCAAGTGCGTGTGCGTGTGCGTGTGCGTGTGCGTGTGCGTGTGCGTGTGCGTGTGCGAGTGCGTGTGCGTGTGCGTGTGCGTGTGCGTGTGCGTGTGCGTGTGCGTGTGCGTGTGCGTGTGCGTGTGCGTGTGCGTGTGCGTGTGCGTGTGCGTGTGCGTGTGCGTGTGCGTGTGCGTGTGCGTGTGCGTGTGCGTGTGCGTGTGCGTGTGCGTGTGCGTGTGCGTATGTGTGTGCGTGTGCGTGTGCGTGTGCGTGTGCGTGTGCGTGTGCGTGTGCGTGTGCGTGTGCGTGTGCGTGTGCGTGTGCGTGTGCGTGTGCGTGTGCGTGTGCGTGTGCGTGTGCGTGTGCGTGTGCGTGTGCGTGTGCGTGTGCGTGTGCGTATGCGTGTGCGTATGCGTGTGCGTGTGCGTGTGCGTGTGCGTATGCGTGTGCGTGTGCGTGTGCGTGTGCGCGTGTGCGTGTGTGTGTTCAGAAGCCATACCGGCTTCGATTAACGGAGATGAGAGAAAACCTGAGATAGAGAAAAGCCAGAAGGACATGACAGAAGAAGTCGGTATCGTGATGCTTCGGGGATCATCACTTGTGCTATTTTGGCCATGGAAGAAGAAGCTCCTGCGAACCATGGACGCACAAATGACAAAGCTATGGGAGAGAAATTGCGTCTCGGACGTCGTCAGATGCCGGAGTAATGTGTGTGGGTCGAGAGACACAATGGGCCGAATCAAAATCCTATTTTTTCTTTATTATTATATATAAAATCCAAAATTACATAAAATAATACATAAACAAATTTTGAAAAACAAGAAAAATTAAACAAATATGAGATGCTTTACAAAGAAAAGTTTTCTCATTTTCATATTCGTATCTCTAATATATTAAAGTGGAAGCACTATTGGATACTTGGCAACTCTACGATTAAAGTTGATATTTAGCTAAATTATTAATTCTTTTAATTTTAATTCTTCTACTATCTCTATTGCCAAATACTAAAATATTTTCTATAACACATTTATCTGCAATAATTTTTTTTAAAAACGTGTTATTCATATATTTTTTTATTAACTGCATATTTCCATTTATAATTTTATCAACTATTAACTCTCCACTGAACTGTTTGAAAAATATTTATTTTCATATTATTTATATATTTTCTCATTAATTATTATTTATATATATTGAATGAAAATAATTTACAATAAACATTTAAAAAAGAATATAAGCATTATAATTACGTTATTCATTATTCAAAAGAGAATAAGCATTCATATATTAGTTAATGATTTAGCTAATTCGTTTATAAGCATCGACAATTCCAAGTTTTAAAATATTTCTAATATATTAAAGTGGAAGCACTATTAGACACTTGGCTGCTCTACCATTAAAGTTGGTATTTAGCTACATTATTAATTTTTTTAATTTTAATTCTCCTACTATCTCTTTTGCCAAACACTAAAATATTTCCTAAAACATATTTATCTACAATAAATTTTACAAAAACACGTTCTTCATATATTTTCTTATTGACTGCATATTTAAATTCATAATTTTATCAACCATTAACTCTCCATTTAGCTATTTGAAAAATATTTATTTTTGTATTATTTATATATTTTCTCATTAACTATTATTTATACATGTTGAATGGACATAATTTACAATAAACATTTGCAAAAGAGTATAAGCATTATAGTTATGTTATTCATTATTCAAAAGAGTATAAGCATTCATATATTAGTTAATCATTTAGCTAATTCGTTTATAAGTATCAAAAATTCCAAAATTTAAAACGTATTTAATTTAATATCATTTTTTTAAAAATGAGACGGTATTGATTACTCATTTTAAAAAATCTTAGTCAAATCTATTCTCACTCAAAATCTATAACAATAATTTAAACTTGAAACGGATAAAGTAAGTACATATATTTTCGCATATTCTACATTGAAAACATTGTTCCTATATTTTCTATACATATATATTTTCCTTGGGGAATATTTTTAAACAATAACTAAACATCCATATGAGTAACTCAAATTGCGGAAGATATATATTTATTCCTAAGCTATATATATGCGAGATCCTTGGATTACATTAACAAGAATAAATTTCTAAATTTGAAATATTTACCCTAGCGATGTCATTTTCTGAATACCGTATATATATAGATATACGTTTCTCCAATATTTCCTTATCCCTCACATTTCAATACATTTCTGAATCTCAAATTCTCATCTTGCTATTATGTCTTCTTTCACCGATCTCTACTCCGTGAAGCTCTTCAAAACTCAATGGAGAGTTTATGTGAAGATATTGAAGGTGTGGAAACAATACTTGAATGGTGTAGAGAGGTTGGAAATGATTGTTGTTGATGAGAAGGTTATCTATGCTACTTTAAAGCATTTCTACTAATCTATATATTTTACCACTGTCCTCATTTTACTTTTCAGTTTCCTACAAACCTACGTGGATCTTTAAAGCATTAATATTCTTTTTATATATACACAGAATCAAACCATGCATGTAACTTTGAAGAAGGATTTCATCAAGAAAAATGAAAATCTGTTAGAGGAAGGTGCCTCTAGAATTATCACAAATTTTCTGGTTGCTCATAATGATGGTAAGTTCAAGACCAATCCTCACGTTTACAAAATCTTTTTCGCATCAACAACATCTGTCAAACCGGCAGAAGAAATGGATCCAAGAATCCTAGGTTTCAAGTTCGTCAAATTTAGTGATATTCACGAAGGCAAAATGAATCTAGATTTCTTGATAGGCAAGTTTGTTTAATTACTAAATTATATATTGGATATATAGTTTGTGTGTGTTATTCCAGAGTACTAACATGTTTTTTTAAACCTCAGATGCTATTGGGAAAATTGTGAGCATTGGGGATGTGGAGATCTTGAATGTTGGAAAGAGACAGACAAAGAAGCTTTCTATGGAGATCCGTGATACAGAGTTAGCATTTACATTACTTATCTATCACGACTGCTCTAAATCCTTACTAATTGTGTTTACTATCATTTTTTCCTCATTTTATTTATCATTTTCAATGTAAAAATGTTCGACTTAATTGTGTTCTTTGGGGACACTTTGCTGAAAATCTTGAAAGTGTGGCTCAAAATGCAAATGATGTTGTGATCGTTGCTGTTTTACGGTTTGGAAAGTTAATACTTTATCAAGGTGCTTGGAGTGTTGGCAATTGCTACAACTGTTCGATGGTCATTACTGATCCAGTGTTTCCAGAGAGTTTGGCTTTTAAAGAGAGGTAAAACTACTTATTCCCATGTTTTTATTTATTACTTAAAGTTTCTATTCTGATAACTATGTAATATAATCTATACAGATTGCCAAAGGATAGTTTAACCCTGACCTATACCCATCCAAATCAGTTGACTATTGTCAATTCAGTATCAGTAATGGACGATTTCTTCTTGCATAGTCCTCAAAGGACTATTAGTGAGATTATTGCTGCTTCTGAGGTAATTATATATTATGTCAGTTCAATTTATATAACCTATTTTTTATTTTAATATCATTATGCACTTTCAAAGGTTGTCAAATGTGTTACCATGGCCACAATTATGTCTATAGACACTGCATTTGGTTGGTATTACATGTCATGCGGAGCCTGTGCTAAAAAGGTTCTCCCTCATGATATGGATTACTTAAAACTTAAAAGAACTGCATCCTGGGAAAACTTTTAAGAAACAATTGTAGCAGTGCAAAAAATGCAATGAGGATGTTGAGAATGTTTATCCATTGTAAGTCTGTTCTTGTTTTTGTGCTATACTAATGTTTTCACATCTAATTAATTTTAACTTATCCTATTTCAAATGATGATAGGTTCATGTTGACATTCAGTGTCATGGATAATACTGGTGAAACCAAATTTCTCTTATTTGATCAAGAGGCAAAGGAAGTTGTCAACCAAACTGGTGCTCAGTTAACTCAGTCTGTTAATGAGGTTCATATTTCTACTGCATGTTTCCATAACCGTTTCTGACTTAGTCTATTTAAATTTTATTAAAATACTCTTTGTTTAGATTTAGGATCCAGATGTTTTGCCCTTGGCTTTGAGCAATATTTGTGGTAAAATGTTTCTCTTCAAGATTGCAATTGCATGTTCAAATATTGTTTTCAATAGTGACACATACAAGGTCATCGATATATTTAGACAAAGTAATGTGGTTAAGGAGTTTTCTGAAATCTCTACTCCTCAGGTACAGTTATATCATTTTGTTATCACAAATTGTTTAAAAACTACTTCTTTATTTTTTAATACATTACTTTTACTTTTCGTAGAGCACTCCAAGTATCAAGATAGAGGAAAAAGCTCACAATACGCTTGATAAAAATGTCTAATTCTAAATTATATTTTCTTATATTCATGTGTAAAATTCTATAATAGTTTTGTTCTTACAGATTAATTAATATGTTATAGGTTCCTCTAATGATTATGGATGATGATGATGCTGAAATTACACCTACTTTTAAACGCAAAAGTGATAACATCTGATTTTGACAACTTTTATGGATCAATTTCAGTATCTTATGCAGGTGTTTTTACTCAGTTTTAAAAGTTTTATAAGTGTTTTCCATGTTTTGGAGTTTTAAAAGGCTTTTCAGGAAACTTTGGACTTTGGAGTGCATTTTAGAGCAAAAGTATATTTTTGGATAAATTCAGACCGACAGACGTTTGGCAACCAATGAAAACCTTTTCACTGTCTGATCATCCTCAAATTTGGAGACATTATAGAGGAGACAACCAGATTTCCAACACACTTGGAATGAAAGCAATCCAATGGTTAGATCTCCAGATATCATCAATGCACTGAAGGTCGATCAACACAAACCCAGTCAAGCACAAGTGTTTTGAGTTATAACTTAACAGAATTTCAACAAACATAGCTTACAATTGTAATTTCTTTTAGGTTTATGTTCATGATTACATTGTGTTTTATTTTAAATGAAACGAGAGTTTCTGCCGTTTTTCACAAAAAGTTTGTAATTGTAAATGTAAATGGAAGAATAAACCATTTGTGTTTATGATTTGCAAAAAAAGAAAAAACAAAAGTGATAGATCAAAATGAAAATTTCCAATTTGTTTTTTGGGATCTTTTAGTACCTAAACACGAACATTTTTTGTGTGTGCAAAGCTAACTTATTCATTCATTTAAACTACGCGATTACAGCGGTAAGAAAGAGTTATCGAAATACCCAAACATGAACATATATGCCAAATTTGAACAACAATCGACGCCATAATCTGATTAACCATAAAATTTGTAAATTGCCCCGGAGCTTGATCATATACTGTACAAGATTTAAACATATCTCACTAATAGCTCTCATGTATGGTATTTAAGACTAACTTTCTATTTT
>NW_006256686.1:8870851-8887002 GCF_000478725.1 Eutrema salsugineum
AGAGGGAAGGCACGATTTATTTAGGTGGGTCAACCAATGAAGAAAAGAAAAGTAATCTGCCAATAATAATCGGTGTTGTAATCGCCGTAGCGTTTGTTCTTATTATCGCATATGTGTTCATTGCTATTTTCTTGGCAAATCGTCGCAGAGCTAGGCTGCAAGTGTTGGCATTGCCTACGTCCACAGGTATATACATTGAGCCTCTTTATGTGTTTTGTGTAATTTATGTATATAGTGATTATATTTGATTCATTTAATCTAAAGATATATGAAACTAATTTGGTCTTGACTAATCTCTATGTAATCTAAAGATGTGACATTTTATATGTTTAACGACAGTGACTAATTTGGGGACCGGAGCATCCCCTCTATACGGACAACAGATGGGCAACGATTCAAAAAAGCCTACAAATGATGCGGACATAGGAGAAATCGGCGACATAATTGGAGTGAACCAATCATATGTAGCGCAGTGACACTGAACATCATGTGAAATATATGTTTTGCTTTCCATTATATGTGTTTCCAATTATTTTTTTTCGGTTTCAATTTGCAAATTTTTTCATTCTTCTAGTCGTCAATCTTGTTGTCGATTAATTATTTCGGTTAAGACTTGAGAGATAAACAATATTTTTACTTTTATCTATAAAAAAATTCATTGGTCAAATGGCCATTGGTTTTTGATATTGTGTTGGACGCATCTAGCTTTTCGTTAGAGCATGGATTTCAGTTTAGATCGGATCGTCAACTAACCGATCAAATTACATTTAATAACTGCCGAGCAATTCGTTATTTGTCGAACTTCTTATCTATTATTATTACCCCTATGCATAAGTGCATAACCGTTACAACATGAACGTGCAGCCGTTTACTTTAACGTCTATGTGCCATATAAGAATACAAACGCCGTTGACTTTAATATGTCCACTCTATGCTAAGTGAACCCAAATAAGTTGGATCCCAACAAAAGTGACCGCCTTCTACATGACTACATGTCTTAAGTAATGGCTCAAAATTGTAAAACAAGGTCAGTGATGTTGAAATATAGTTAATTAACATAATATTTAATCACGGCGAACCGAAAAAAACGATATGTAGACAGTAGACGTTAATATAAATCAAAATATACCAGAGTTTACTAGGCTTCTATTAGTTCTATATATTATATATATCATTACCGTGTTGAAAATATACTATTGAGAAATACCTTAAAAATGAAAAAAAAAATAGTATTCATCCCAAACCTAACACATTAAGATTAAATTATTGTGCGAAAATATTTGTTTACCCAAAATAATTTACAAATAAAATTAAAATATTAGTCAACTAGGTAGGAATACAAGAATGAAAACATAATTAGGAAAATAATTGTGATGTGACATTATGACTAATTCTCTGTAACTGTCAGCAAATATTTTTATGTTTCTACCCTTGATTTAGTGTCTTGAGAAACACACGTTATAACTTGTTGTTGTGTTATCTATATATTTAATTAATTATCATGGTATAACTTATTGTAACTTATTTCTTTTAGATATATCGCTAACTTTATATATAACAAAAGTGTTATATCGTACGCTTAAAAAAATTTGCAATGCTTAAAACAATCTCTATATTATTATTTAAGTAGACATTTAAAAAAATAATCTTTATTTTATAAAATATTACATGATATGTCATTACAAATGAAAAAGAATAATTAAAATAAGAAATAATATAATTGTCTTTCAAATCTATTGAAAAAAATATGGAAAGTTTTTGTTTCTCATTTAATAGAGTATATTTATTATTTGATTTTTGTACTAAAAAATATGATAGTTTTTTATATTTTTTGTTTCAAATGATATCATAAATTTTATTTAATTAAAAAAACGTGGAAATAAAAACAATTTCACAATTAAATAATATAAAATTAAGAGTAAAAGTTATGATATTAAAAAATGGTGAATATTTTTACTATAATTTGTTATATTTAATTGATTATTTACAACAAAAAAAATTTAGTTATTTTTACAAAACATTTGACATGAAAAATTTGATTTTTAATTAAAAAAAAGTTTGTGGTCAAGTGAAAGTTATTAAATGGTGCATATTATAATTAGTTTTATATTTTAATCCAGTACAAACATGTTAAGTAAACGGATTAGTTTTGATATGAACGGATCATGATTCTAATTTTTTAATATCCACCAAAAAAATATTCGCAAATCAAAATTTTTTTTTTTAAATGGTATATTTAATCTACTAAATATTATAATTTTTTTTAAAACTAAATATAGTTTATTGTATTTTAAGTAATTTTATATAAAACCTAAATTTATATTAATATTTAAGTAATCTTTATTTTGTAAATATTACATGATATGCTATTACAAATAAAAATAATAATTAAAATAAAAAAAGATATAGTTGTCTTTCAAATCTATTGAAAAAATATGAAAAGTTTTTGTTTCTCATTTAATAGAGAATATTTATTATTTAATTTTTGTATTCAAAAATACTGTAGTTTTTTATATTTTTGTTTCAAATGATATTATAAAATAAATTTAATTAAAAAATGTGAAAATAAAAAACTTTCACAATTAAATAATATAAAAATCAAGAGTAAAAGTTATGATATTAAAAAATGGTGAATATTTTTACTATAATTTGTTATATTTAATTGATTATTTACAACAAAAAAATTTTAGTTATTTTTACAAAACATTTGACATGAAAATTTTGATTTTTAATTAAAAAAAGTTTGTGGTGAAGTGAAAGTTATTAAATGGTGAATATTATAATTAGTTTTATATTTTAATCTAGTACAAACATGTTAAGTAAATAGGTTAAACTGATCATGTTTCTAATTTTTTAAATATCCACCAAAAAAATCTCGCAATTCAAAATATTATTTTTGAAAAAATGTGGTATATTTAATCTACTAAATATTATAAATTTTCTTTTAAAACTAAATATAGCTTATTATATTTTAATTAATTTTATATCAAACCTAATTTTAAAAAATATTATATTTATTTACATATATAGTTAAAAAAGATAAAACTGATTTTTTATAATTTGTGGACAGATTATAAAACTCAGTTATTAAGCAGTGTAAATTATATTTGATGATTATAATATTATATATTTTTGTATATTAATGTTAATAATATATTAGTCTAATCCCAATGGATTAAATAAACAACTTATTTTGCTTCACCCGCTTATAAAATAACTTCATATCCGGATTAGTTCAAATTTTTTAGAATTCAAATCAAAAAAAAAATGACTCTACATACAGATCAACTCATTTTATAAAATTCACAAAATAACTATTTTTGTAAAATAACTGTTTTTGAAAAATAATTGTTTTTACCAAATAATTTTTTTTTGCAAAATTATTTAACGTAATTAAATTTCAAAAAATTACCCCGCGCTACAGCGCAAGTTAATCCCTAGTTCTATAATAAAACCATAACATTATCGTGTTCAATTATATCTAACAAGTTAAGTTACCATATATAATAATTAATAACTTGAGAATGACTCGCGGCAGCGTTGTAAGGCTGCTTAGAGTCTTTGCCAACTAGCCGCACCGGAAAAAAAAAGCTTACAATACTTTCGTTTAACTTGTATCTAAATATAATGTTGGTTTTGGAGACTTATATTAGCCCATTGATAAATATCACCGGGGTATGGAATAAGCTACATATATTGATTGTTATGTCAAAGCTAGGGAAATGGCTGGAAAGCTCCGATGGATGGAAAACTGATCTCGTATGTCACCGTCGTAATAACAATTTGTAATTTATTTTCTTTTTAAGTGTAGAAAGTATGGAAAAACCATAACAATCATTGAGATGTTAAAAGAATTACAAAAAAACCTAATATTTACCCACCCGACCCGACGGAAAGGGGATTTTACTCAGGTTGAGTCGGATTTATTCATTTTTCAGAGAAGTAAAAACCTAAAATTCATTTCTGCAAAATCGAGTGTAATCAACCGTTTAAATCTGTTGTGAGAATCGAAGTTCTCGCCGGAATCGAAGTTGTCGCCGGAATCGCAAAGTCTGTGGTCGCTCTCCGTAATGGCGAAGGTAAAGAAAGGGAAACATGGAGTTGTTTACGATTCGATCAAAACCTCCACCACAGAAAACCTTCCCGAAGCAACCGTTGTCGAGAACAAAGGCATTCCTCCCCCCAAAAGTGCTCATCACCGACGCTAGGGGTAGTGTAATGGGTGTGGAAGCAGTCAAGGCAGGGCGAGAAGGAGATGAAGAAGAAGTATTGGAGGAAAATGGATAGTCAGTTTCCGAGGGGGCCGGTTCCAAGGAAGCAGACAGGGAAGGAGATGAAGAAGGAGAGGGAAAAGAAGAGGAAGAAACGAAAGAAGCCAAGGATGAAGAAGATGAAATACAAGAGGAGGAAGCAGATGATGAAGATGAGGAAGCCGACGATGAAGGAGATGAGGAGGAGGCAGAGGAAAAAGAAGAGGAGGATGCAGATGATGAAGAAGAGGAGGAAGCAGAGAAAAATGAAGAAGAGGAAGCAGATGATGAAGGACAGGAAGCAGATGATGAAGGACAGGAAGCGAAAGCTGAGGTAGCAACAGAGGAGGAATGTGAGGACATAAACGATGGGGAAGAAGATGAGCAGGTATGTACTGTATTCATGTACTGCTTGATGTGAATTGGCCGCAGGTTAGGAGTTAGTAGAGGAGAAATCCGGTTTTGTTTGATTGATCGTGTAATTATGTAGGACAACTGGAACAACAGGTACAGCTAAGTATGATAAGTTTGTGTTTCATGGTTGAATTTTGGAAAACTGTGTCAACTAATGGAAAATGTAATTGAATTTTAGGATTCCGAGGGTGATAGCTAGCCGATGCAACCTGAGAAGCTTTTCTTTAAGCCAATCGAGTTTGGCAAAGCTTGCAAGATAGTTACTAGATGTTCTGTAAAGAGTGTTGTCCAGAAGATAGAGGCATTGCCAGAAGAGACGAAATGGTTCAAAGCACACCCTCAATTCAGGCACATATTTCACATGCCCAAGGAGCCGAATCACATGAGTCAAGGTCTGTGGATGCTCCTTCTCCATACTGCTAAAACCGGGAAGGAAAGTGAGTGCTGGTTTGTTGTAAACGGTGTTCTCATCCGTTACTCGTTGAGAGAGCATGCGCTCTTCTGTGGCTTAGACTGTCATGAGTACCCTACAAAGTATAAGGAATTGGGGGGGGGGGGGGTTGGAGCTTTGTTGAGAGACAGTTTGGAAGGAAGAAGGCAATAACAGTGAAGGATGTAGAAGAGAGGCTTGAGGCAATGGAGAGCTCTGAAGATAAGAAAAAGATGGCAGTACTCTTTTTCTTATGCAAAGTTGTTAAAGCCAACTCTAAGGCTAATGGTAACATAGAGCCCTTCTTGCTTCGAGTGGTGAATGATCTGAGGCTGTGTAAGAAATTTCCCTGGGGACGCTACACGTTTGATAATTGCATGAAGGAGATACATCGTGTGATGAGTAAGCTCAGAGGAAGCGTGAAAGCCAGAGGACATCATGCAGCTTTGCTGGTTTCATTGTTCCTCTAGAGGTATGTATTATTAATGAGTTTTCAAGTATTGGTATTGTGATATTGATTTTTTGATATTGTAATTTTCTATGTAGATTATGGCGTTTGAATGTATTCCTGAGCTTCGACGGAGATGCCAAGAAATTGTGCTTGCAAATGGAGACTGTCCACGCATGTGCAAGGGGAAGTTTTCTGAGATATGCATGAGAGGATTTCCTTTGGAGGACATCAACGAGACGATAAGCAATAGTAGCGAGGTAAATGTTAGTAGTATCCTTTGATGAGCAATATTATAAGATTGACCTAGGTTGGAAGTAGTAAGTAGGTTTGGTTATTTATGACAGGATTTTATAAGCATATTGGAACCTGACTCTGAGGAAGAAGTGCTTATAAATCGCATATTGGAACGTGGATATGACGAAAGGATAGGGTTTGTTGATCCGTTTGTTGAGTATTGGACTGATTACCTCACCGTAAAGAAGAAGAAAATATGTTGGAAACAATTGTATGACTTGGAGGTTGGTTGTCGAGGTCAGAAACCGGAACATAAACCCAAGCCTGAACCGGATAAGGGTACAGCAGTAGTGAATTTGGAAAAGAGGTTAGAGGTTATGGAGGAGAGACTGAAAGTTGTTGAGAAATATTTGAAAGAAAAGATGGAGTTCACTGGAACAGAAGTGAGGGCACCACCATCAGCAGTAGAAGTTCCTACACCCACACGAGTTCCTACACCTCCACCAGAATCAGCAGTAGTCCTTACAACACCAGCAGCCCTCTCGCCCAGACAAGAATCCACAACAACAGCAGTCTTCTCACCCAGACAAGACTCCACAGAACCAGCAGCCATCTCACTAATACAAGTGTCCACAGCCCCGTCCTCACCACCACCAGAAAGAGTCAAGAGGCAAGGTGCACCATCACAGTGGAAGAAACCTTCGTTTACAGAAGCAAAAAAGACGGAAAAAGGTGGGAATGAAAAGGTTTCCATGGAAGAAGAGAAAAAAAGCAGAAGAGAAGAACCAGGTCGAAACAGGAGCTTCGAATCAAACTAGGAATAAAGAGAAGAAGGCTGCCGGGGAAGAAGTGAAGAACAAGGTGTAGACAAGGGCCTCGAAAAGACCTAAGGTTTAGGTTGTTTGGAACTTTTTAATGTATGGTTGGTACTTGTTTGAAACTTGTTTGATACTTGTTAGTGGTTGGTACTTGTTTTTTTTAAAGTCCAAATATTTTTTTGTAGTTGGAAGTTGTCTCAAAGTTTTGTTTTTTGTGGATCTTGTTTGGAGCTTTCGTGAAAGTCTTGTTGTTGTGCAAAATTGCATGAATGGTTTAGGTTTGAAGTTACAACAACCGTATTTTTTTTTTTTTGGATTGTAACTTCTGGGACAAGATGGTTCAACTAAGACGAATTGTTTACTACATAACAAATCAGGGACAATTAGGTCAACTAATACGAAATGACCTACATTAAAAATATGGGACAACAAGGTTCAACTAATAAAAAATACATGAGAAATTCATTAGACAATTGGGACAACAAGGATCAACTAGGAAGCTTGGTCAACCTTCCATCTTCTTCTCCAGTGCCGCCTCAAGAGCTTCGACCTTCGCCTCTAGCTTGTTTATCTTTGAGCACATGGCTTCAAACACAGACTTCATATCTTCTTGAGTTTCCTTTGCCATCTTAATCTACTCTTCGATCGCGACATCCCACCACTTTTTAAATCCACAACTTGGAACCTGGAACACACCAAATGCAGATGAAGCTTAAGATGGTGCAAAAAAGATAGAACATCACAAAAGAGACGAAGATTTAAACATATCTTACTTCCAGGAAGTTTTTGGGTCCACATCAACCGTAAAAGCATCCATAGTATCTCTGGCCCCTGTCTAGCACAGAGTTGTCGATTAGGCCCGGCCAAGGAGCAATACGGGAGGGACCGCAGTAGCAGAACTCCAGAATTCCCATTTGCTTAGGGCATTCGACAATGGTTCTGACTCCATTAAATTCGGGACCCCATCTTGTACCTTTGCCGTAATCCTTCTTTGGGAATGGTAACCCCTTGTCCATTCCTGCAATCGAAAAAAACAAACTAACAATCGATACACTCAAGCCAATTCCCCTGAACCCTATTTCGCCTTTTTCTCTATCTTTCTTGATAAAAGAATTTCTGAGAACTGAGATAACAATGAGTTTTAATAATAGAAATTGGGGGGAAGGGAAACTTGAAATTTGGATATTTGGAGGGAAATTGAAATAATTTTGGAAATGGGCTTGGATGGAACTTGAAATATTTTTGAATTAACCTTAAAGACGTCGTCGACTTCGAAGCCCAATAATCGAGGCACGTGACAAAAAAAAACGTGCGCCGTCATTTTAGTACGTAATTGTCCGTAATTGTCCCAGTGATAACATTTTCTTAATAGGTGTACTTTGGTGATTTATGAAGTTTTTAGATTGTCCTTTTATATAAATAATCACATTTTAGTTGTCCAGATGAATTATTAGTTTAAATTGTCATCCTAAGGGTTTTCAAGGTAAATTCTCAATAAAATCATGTATTTGTTATATTTATATGTGCCTAAGGTCCATCTTGTGGATAATTTATACATATAAATATTTTTTTTTATGGATTTAGTAATAATTATTGTCACTACTAATAGTAGAACCTTAAGAATCCAGTTGTACCAAATGGATCCGCTTTGCAAAACTGGCACGCAACAAAGTGACTAACAAACAAAACACACATAAATACAAAAGCGTCAACAGAAATAGAAGAAATACAAATAGTTGTCCATAGTCGAAATACAAGTACAAATAGTTGTCCATAGTCGATCAGGTTGTCCAAATAAAAACAAGAAGAAATACAAATAGGTGTTTATAGTCGAAATACAAGTACAAATAGTTGTCCATAGTCGACCCGGTTGTCCAAATAAAAACATACTCAGAACCTAAGTTTTCCCGCTTTCTGACTGCTGAGAACTTCGGAAACAAGCCTCCAAGTCCAAGTGAGGGTCTGCCTTGTTCTTTGTCCTCCGGCGACGTTCTCCAGGCTTTGGTACACGCTTTTCTTTATTTCTACCTGGTTTTTTCTTCACATCTGGTGGTAAGACGACCAACTCTTTGATGTTGTCAGGAATAATCCACCCAATATGATGAGGAACAGGATAAATTGTTCGATGGTATGCCAATGCCCACGTCTCAATCAAGTAATACTTTGAGCACAAGTCATACACTTCGATATTCGCTGATCTATCTTTGGTGCTCATCAGTTTCTTCGCTGCGGCTATTGCATGTTCACACGGAAACTTGTCTATATCAAACCGCCTGCAGTAAAAGCTTTTCGCTTTCAAGTTCACCACGTAAGTTTTTCCGTCCAGTCCATTAACGCTGTATTCAAGCTCGTAGCTGTTTAGTTCCGTCACCACTAAAAGAGACGCGATTGCACATCGAGTGTGGATTTCATTCTCCACAACAGGCACCACTCTCTTATTGTAAAAAGGACCACTAGATTCCTTCCTATATCTATTAAAACATTCAGATATTTTGGCTATAATCGCATCGATCATATGCAATAAGGCGTACTTCCTCGCAGTCACTAAACAACTATTCATAGACTCTCCGGTGTTACTAGTCTCTATGTTGTACTTATCCCCCGCAAAGCAGCACCTAGCCCATTCTTCCAGCGTCACACTCTTATCAAGGTACTCAGCGGCTTTAGGAAACCTAACTCTAAAATCACCATACTCTCTAATGAAATCAGATTGAGTATAGATATGCGCGCAATCCCTGAATTTCGCAGCAACGAAGTCTTTATTGATATTACTAACTTTATCTCTCACATTTTGCGAAATATGTCAAATACAATATCCATGATGAGTGCTTGGATACACCTCGGAGACTGCGTTGATGATGCTTGCATGTCTATCACTCATAAACACTAATTCATGATCATCTGGAATCATGGTTTTTAACTTCTCGAGAAACCACCCCCAGCTACAATTATTCTCGCCATCAGTCACACCAAACGCAACCGGGTAATTTTGCCAATTAGGGTCTTGAGCTGTGGCAAATACTAGCATACCACTATAGGAACCCGAGAGAAAAGTTGCGTCCACTACTAACACTTTCCTCATTGCTATAAAACCTTCAACGCAAGTGCCTAAAGAAATGAATAAGTATTTGAACTTCTTCTCTGTAGTCAATTCCACGCTTGTTACCGTTCCGACATTTACCTTCTCCAACATGTGCAAATAAGGATACAACATACCATAACTTTCTTCTGGACTGCCTTGTACATAATTAATTGCGAGTTTCATGCCTCTCAAGGCAGTGGAATAGGATACATTCATACCAATATGCCCTTGAACAACGTTGATGATACTTTTAGCAACTGGGGTATCGAGCCGACCTGGATAGACATCATGCAGAACCGATGCTACCATTTCTGGCGTACCTTTCAATTTATTGCTGCTTGTAGTCTGAGAAGCACGGGAACATTTGTGCATCTTTCTATACACCCTAACACTGAAACGGCTTGAATCCTTAACACTCGCAGCTCGAAGATACCACTTACAACCTTGTTTCTTCTGACGACATTCTAGCATAAGTCTGTTTTTATCCGACTTGATAGTATTGAACAAAAAACAGTATTTATGCGCAGCTCTCTCAATCAAATGTTGCACTGTCGCCTTAAAACTAAACTCTTGACCAACTACAAGATCCGCACCATCTTCCCATTCAGCAACTAACTGACTTTCTTTAGCAGCACATGGTGGTTCATAATAGTGAGGCTCCTCCATACAATCACCTCCTAATATGTTATCATTCAATGCCAAAATTTCATCACTATCGTTACCATCACCCCCAGATTCTTTATGCATACCTTCATCAACATCATCCTCCATCGGCTCTTTAATAATTGGCTCATTGTGTTGCTTTGCTGTTCCCTCTGCTCTGTAGATAGTTAGGATCCCCACATCACCACTGACATTTGAACCAAGCTCTCCTTTGTTCAAACCAACTGAGCTACCTTGATCAGCTCTAGACAGTTGCGGAGACAGTTGCGGCTCCATTTGAGTTAGTTCCATAACTTTCATTATTTCCTCGTGCAAAGCTGATCTAAATTCCTTTTCGTCCACTGTTGTTAGATATACATAAACATCCTCATCATCATAAATATATGACTGGCTCTGAGGGTTAAATACCAATGGAATGTAGCTCGATTTCAGTTGCGGTGTTCTTTCATCTATTGTCATCTTCCTGCATATCGTCTCTACTAAAACCGAGTAAGTAATCTCCTCCAATAGCACAATATTTCAAAGATATTGCAAAGGTGGAACTTCCTCCAATCCATTTGAACACCTCTCCGACTTCTGTATACTTTTCTCCATAATCAATGTGTATGTTTACGGACGGACTCATTCTGCCCCACCCTTCTTGTATATAGGAAACCAAAATACGCTTAATTTGTCACAGTTGTACCATTAAGTATCAGTTGTTCTATAACTCATATTTGTACCTTTGTGTACTAGTTGTTCTATACCTCACATTGTACCATTGTGTACCAGTCGTCCTCAATTTCTTAGTTGTACTAATTTGTACCAATTATCCTAAATCTGCAGATTTTGCCCCATCTCGATACTCATGGCGACGTCTAATCTAGCTCAATGGGGACCTCTATTCACCAATCAATCTACCTAATTGACCCAATGTACATACCACAACATGCAATGTTGCCAAGGAAAGATATACCATACCTAATCAGAGAAAGAAAATGAGCTAATTGGGGAAGAGAGAAGGGAGGACTGCCGCCGACGGCCAGCTGAGAGTTCTGCGCTTTCAAATGCAGCGTGTGACCGGCGGAGAAGAACAACAACCGCGAACGATAAAAAGAAGAGGATCAAATCTTCGTTTTCCAGCAACAAAATCGATTTTTGAAATCGCGTTTTCTTTACCGGCGATCAGCAATATATTTGCGTTTCCAAAATAAATTATACAAAATCGATTTTAACAAAATACACAGAAAGTGGATCCTCTCATTAAAGTTAGATTAGTATTTTTCCCAACTTAGTGGCATGCCGATAAAAAGGTAGCAGGCTAGAACGACTGCTACACAAATAATGGCATGCGAGCAGGCCCGGCCTTGAGGGCAGGCGAGAGAGGCGACCGCCGCGGGCATCCATTCTAAAGGGGCATATTTTTGCGACATTCATTATAAAATGGCATATTTTTTGTTAAAAACAAATTATTAGGGATCAAACTCTAATTTATTTCGAGTCCAGGTTTGAACAGTTCCAAAAGTATAACCAAACTTTTAGGTTTTTGTTTGATATAAAAAAACTAATATCGGCCATCAATGATAGTTTTTCGAAATTGAAGCTGATAAGGAATTATTTGCGCGCTACTATGTTACAAGAGCGATTGAATGATGTTGAGAATCAAACACGAAGAAAACAATAAACAATAGAGAAAAATCGTAAAATGAGGCAAACGCCCGTTTAGAGTTTTCTTATTAATTGTGTGAATGAATAATTACAAACCTTAAATCTTGTATTTATAGCCCCAAAAACCCGACTCCTTAACCCACTAGATAAAGGAAAACCTAAATCTAGCCCAATAAAGAAACCGTACCGTTCGCCCCCCACACCCTAAGTAAATCTGCGTCCATCCATAGCTTTGTTATCAATTGAGACAACTATGGTTGAAAAACTCGATTACGACAGTTTAATGAACGATTTTACACAGAAAAAAAAACAAAAAGATCTATATTTCAGCAATAAACTATATGTTTTATTGGATTTTTTTTCTTACAAACCATTTATAGAGTTTTATTGTTTTATGAAGTTTTTATTTTATATTTTATTATTTTAATTTTTTTAAAAAAATATAAAAGGACATATTTTTAAAAGTTAGATGCGGGCATCCAAATTGATCGGTCCGGCACTGCGAGACATTTCCCCGTCAAAGCTGCATCGTCATCGTTAGGAGAAAGCTTAACACAGTACCAACTACGTCCACGTGTATATATATTTAACTTTACTTAATCGTTACATATATTACGAAATTGTTTATCTGAATATAGAATTTAAGTAATATTGAGTTTTGATCTCTAGCTCGTATATATGTTTCGATGGGCAGAATTGAATGACTCCTCTAGTAGGACAGCAGTTTGCTAGTGATACGAATGATTCGTATGTTGTTCAAGATGATCATCACTGAGATGGATCTGAGACTTCTTAGTTGTAGTTGAACTTGATCCATTTGCTATTCTACATGTCCTTTCTTCATTTATGATTTAAAAAAAAAATTAAAGAGGGTATTTTGTTTATTTTGTAGACGACCAACAATTGTCATAAAGGTGATTGAAAGCGGATACAAGAACTGATGCCAAATCTACAACGTTATCCACAATAATTTTTAGAAAGAGGTGTAAAAAGTGTCTGAATTCGAATTGGCCGATGTAAGAAAAAAAAAAGAACCACTCGCAAGCCGGCAAGCGTAATTTGTTATCATGGTTTCCAATCCGAGAATACTATAATTTTGACGATGCTTTGCTTGATAAGTCATAACCTTCTTTTTTATTTCCGCTTTATAACTCTAACAAATCAGACGTAGTCCAGAGGATCTTAAGCCCGAATGATTGACCGGTCTATGCTAATGCTACATATATAGTTGAGTGAATTCGCGGCGAGGTGGAGGTTTTTGTAAATTTTTATTCTGGTTCATGAACTTGGTATCAGTAATATCAAAGCATACACATTTTTGCAAGAAAGACCCAAACGGTGTATTTTCATTTGTAAGAACTTTTATATCATATATTGGTTAGTTGTGGAGACGGCGAACGTACATTTGAATAATCAATAATACAAGTACTGCCTAGAAAGACCAAAAAAGAAATATGGGGGAAAAAAGTCAAAAGACTCAAAAACTCTAGAGACATGTTCTCATGTTCGATACCAACTTGTTTTAAAAATACTAATAGACAACTCAACTCGACACATATAACAGATATATATATATATATATATATGACATATATATATATATATATGTATATATAACTATAAGTAGGTTGTGTGTATAAATTTGCCCCATTAGTTGAAATTAGCTCCCGTCATGGCTTCTGCTTTGCTTTTTCTTCTTTTCTTTCATTTCATCATAACCCTCTCTATAGCCAGTAAGTAGTTCTTTACAAACTTTCATTAATCTCTTAATTTGGTTGTCTATAAATAAATTACCTTTGATTCACACGTAATTCAAGTTCATCTTTCTTAACCCTAGCTACCATGCAGTACTGCTACCATGTTGGCTTAGTGATCAGAAGAGTCTTAAATATAGCCATAAACCTGAAATCCCTGGTCGGGATCGATCCACACGATTAACGGATTTTTTTAGTGTTTTATCTGATGTCAAAAATTTCTTTAGTAATATATATGTAATATATATGTGTCATGTGTGCGTGTATATATAGTAATATATATATATATATAAATTCTTTAGTAATATATATATATATATATATATATATATATGTGTCATGTGTGTGTGTGTGCTGGGGTATTGAAGATCTATAACGGACTTCTGAATTTTTACGAAATTCCATCTTACATAAAGCGTATAAAAGTCCCTCAATTATGTGGATCGAACTTCTTACGAAACTCGATATACGTAGCATTATTAGTTAACTCGATTAAACTAATTTTAAAGAAGATCTTTTAAAAAAAAAACATTGAATGTAATCAAACAAAGAACCTTTGTTACATCTAGTGCAATTTTTTTTTTCTTAAACCGTAGCTATCTTTATCATCATCATAATGGTTCATAGCATGCATTGATCAATTTCAGGCGTAAACATAGACTGTGGAACGTCTTTGTCAAGCGTAGACAACAACTATATAAGATGGGTCGGAGACACAGACTTCGTCACATCCGGAGTGTCGGCCACGGTTTCCTCAACAACCGTTGAGAGATCCCACACCACACTTCGGTATTTTCCAACGGGTGAATCAAATTGCTACTCCAACATTCCGGTTAAAAAAGGCGGAAAGGTCCTAGTGCGAACGATGTTTTACTATGGGAACTACGACGGGATGTCCTCATCCCAAACGTTCAGCGTAGTGTTCGAAGGTAAACACCGACGCACTGTATCGATAACCTCAGCGTTCCTACCTCACACTTTGGAGCTGATATTGCTCCAGCCAGTGGAGAGACCAGCGTTTGTTTTGTGCGTACGTCTACGTCATCAAAGCCTTTTGTATCCTCCATTGAAGTTGTCGACTTGGCCGATGGCATGTATGACGAGCTCGGTCCTGGTGAAGGTTTGTTTTACCAACAACGAGTTGCGTATGGCACAACAGAAGTTCTAAGGTAATTAACATCTATATACAACAGCGTGTATAAGTTACGTTTCATGGCCAATAAGTAGATTGATTCATATCTTCATGCATTAGTATAGACTGTTTTCTTCTAAATTTTGATGTAGAATCTGTGAAAATATTCTATATTGAAAGTTGAGAGAAATCTTGGATAATATATAAAAGATTTGGACCAATTCATTTTTTTAGTTTGGTTTTGAATTGGAAATCCTGAAATTTAACATAATATTACAGCAAGAGCAAGGTTATATGTTGCCCAATTTAAACCAAAATCAATCCGGCCAATCAAAAGAGGTCCTTTCGATCTCAATTGAAATCGGTCCGACCTGATTTATTTGACTGATCTTACTTGAAATTAATTTTATAAGGAATATTGTGGAGATTAATAGCTAGACGGCTCATGAGGCATGTGAAAGTATCTCATATTGAAACTTGAAAGTTGTGAGATATCTTGGATAATATATAAAGAATTTGGAGAAATCAACTCATAACCAATTAGTTTTAAATTGAAAGCTCATGATATTTAACAGATCCTAACAAACATAGGTTATAATTGTATTGTTTGAGGATTGTGTTCATGATTACAATGTGTTCTCTTTTTCTTTTAGATCGGATCTTTACGGTAGATTTTGGCTTCCTTCCGAGATAAACATATTGCTGACCGGAATACCATCCTCGGCTGCATCCATCGATACCTCTGGTGCATCAAACAACCCGCCTGAGGCCATCCTCCGTAACTCTTGGAGCACAGAAGGCTTAACATTAGTCGACCCCAGTCTTTCTTCTGGAGGAGTTCCGGTTTATTTGGCTATGTATTTCTCGGAGCCTCTCCAATCGAGTGTACGATCGTTCAACATAAGATTTGGCAGTACGAAAGTTAATAACGTTCCAGTTGTGCCAGTGTTTGGAAAAGCTACACAAGTTGTAGTGAGAGACGTTGTGGCCAGATCTAGCTCCCAGCTAGTGTTCCAGTCCACAGCTAGTGCGGTTTTACCCCCCATGATAAATGCATTGGAGCTTTATGTGATAAGTTCTGGTTTTAGCGAAAGCAGAAACAGAACAGGAACAGGTAGTGATGGTGGTGGTGGAGGTGATGGTGGTGGTGGGAGTGGTGATGGTAGTGGTGATGGTGGTGATGATGATGGAGGTGATGGTGGCGGTGGTGGTGATGATGGTGGCGGTGGTGGTGATGGTGGGGGTGGTGATGGTGATTGGTAATCAGATGTTACAC
>NW_006256686.1:8887992-8960856 GCF_000478725.1 Eutrema salsugineum
ATGCATAGATCACAAATAATTAAAGCAAACACTACAAGAAAAACATCATTTTACAACGGCCGAAATGGTCGTTAATTCGTCGTAATAGGGCCATTACGACGGACTACCGACGATTTCGAAATCATCGTAAAGTCATCGTCGTAATAGACAAATCGTCGTAAAATCGTCGTATAATATACGACGGTTTTGTTTCATCGTAACGTCGAGGGAAACAAAATCGTCGTAAATGCGTCGTACAGTTTACGACAAGTTTACATCGAATTGCGTCGACTTGATCTTCATCTAGACCGTCGTTAAGTGGTCGTTAATGGTCGACGTAAGATCGTCGTAAAATGTACGATGCATAAATCGTCATAAATCAATCGTAAAGTATTTCTTCATTTCGTCGTAAAATCGTCGTAACTCTCGGACGTATAATCGTCGTATTTGTCATCTACATTGTAGTCGAAAATTCGTCGTAATATTTACGATGAATGTATGACGGTTTGAATAAATCTATTACGACGATTATACGACGTTTAATATAATTGAAAATTAAAAAAAAATAATTCGAATTAAAATTAAAATAAAAAAAAATAATTTACAGTTTAAAATTTATGAAAATTTGAAATTAAAATTAATTGTAATTTACAAAAAAAAACCCTACAGATCTAAATCTAAATCTAAATCGATCCCGTCGATTCGGTCACCGGCCTCCTCGACATCGTCCTGGACGTGTTCCTTGCCGAGTTAGCTGCGTCTGTCGCTCCTCGTTCGCCGCACAGGTGGCGTTGTAGATCTTCTCCGCCCGAGGATCCGTGAATTTGCCGTTACGCTTTTTATGCGTCTCGGCGAAAACCTTCGTCATCGGAGAAAGTTCACCTTCGTCATCGGATGAAGTTTTCCTCCGTTATCTTCAACCTACAAAATCAAAATGAAAACATTAATTAGTATCAAGAAATAAGAGTTAATTATTTGAAAACAAAAAAATTAATGATTTTTATTTACTTACCATCATGAGCCGTCTTCCGGCAAAAGGAATCTGGCCAGAAGTGTGCGGGACGTTCTTCCGATTTCCCGCATCGTTAGTAGCATTCCTGAAAAATATTTTGATTAGAATCTATTATAAGAAAAAAAAATAATGTAAATATTATTGAAATTAACTACGACTTACCTAGATCCGGAACACTTGGCGGCCGTAGTCTGGTTGTGCGGATCCAACCAGTACTGGACAAGGCCCCGCCAGACGGTATTGGACATAGGCGCCGGCTTGGCCTTGTCGCCGTCGACCTCCCACTTCCGTTTCCAGTCGGAAACGGTGTTGTTGAGGCGGAATTTGACCTTCTCTTTGAAGGCCGTCTCCACACGTCCGTGTGCGGATGTTTCCCAATGCCAGTTTTGCTAGGAAAAAAAAGAAGTTAGTAATTATTGTAAAAAGTTAAAATCTAAAATTAAAATTAAAGGAAATGGGTAAATTACTTACCGCAAAACACTTGAACCAAGTGTCAAGTGTGGCCTGATCCAGCTTCTTCCAGCTGGTATGGGGTTGTACGAAAAATCCCTTGATGATATCCGCAACGTTACGACCGACTGCATTGTCGGTCGTAAACCTAGTCAAATGGAAAGAGCAAAAGTTAATTAATATCAAATATATAAGAATAAATATTAATTAATTTAAAAATATTATAGGCAAAAAATAACGTACCAAAAGGTGCCGGGGGCTCGATCCGGGTCGAGTTTGTTCATGGTCTCACGACCGGGTTGCGCCAGAAGATCCTGTACCGTAAACAGGGCATACGGTACAGGCGGATCGGATCAGCCTCAGGCTCGGCCTGTGCGGGAGCCGCTGGTTCGGCTGGTGGTGGTGGAGGCGGTGCTGGCTGCGGAACAACGACCGGTTGGGAAACCGTCCGTTGTGTTCCCGAGGACTCCGGGATGGCTGATCCGGTCGCCGAGGTAGACGGGGCCGTACCGTCAGAATCGACGAGCTGTCGGTAGTGAAATCTCTTAGCCCGAGGAGCCATCGAGACAGAATCTACAAAATTTAAAAAAATTTGTTACTAATTTTTCAAATATTTATTAAAATTTACAAAATCCAGGACTATCTAAATTCCGAAACCTAAATTTAAATTCCGAACCTAAATCTAAATTCCGAACCTAAATCTAAAATAATATGTAATGAAATTATTTAAAAAAAAAACTTACAATTAATTGGTCGGGAGAGTAGGGAGTGAGGGAGAGATTTAGTTTTTTAGAGAGAGAGAGATTTATAGAGAGAGAGGGGGAAGAGAGGAATGAGCGACGAAAGGGAAAAACTCGCGTCCCTTATATAGATTTTGTGATCGTCGTAAAATCGTCGTAACTTTACGACGGTTTTACGACGATTTGGTTGTATAACAATCGGTCCATTGCAGGACACGACACGTGTCGTGATGTGATCGTCGTAAAATCCTCGTAACTTTACGACGGTTTCACGACGATTAAACCCAAAACCGTCGTAAAATCGTCGTAACGTCTAAACATTTATAACCTCGTACCTCGGATCAAGAGCCTATCTGGTGCAAACGGTACGACGGTTTTACGACGGTTTTGGGTATAATCGTCGTAAAACCGTCGTAAATTTACGATTATATTACGACGGTTTTACAATGTTTTTTAAAAAAGTGAGTAAACCCTAAATCTTATAAATGGGGTATTGCATAAATAACAATGCAAAGGTTATTGTATCCTATCATATAATAAAAGGTTTACAACTTTGCATGTATGATGGATTTATGACATGAGATAGTAAAAAATGAAATTCCATAATCTAATATATAACCTTTCACTTAACATTTTCGAAAACATGCATGAACTTGTAAATATGTATGTTTTTTTTCAAATTTTTTATTTTGATCAGATTGATAGCATTTCATATAAAATAAGATAACCAATAAAAAACAAATGTGAAATACCTTACAACCAATAAGATATAAAAGATTCAAATTCTTGGATTTCAACATTACGACGCTTTTACGACGAAATAGTGTATTCGTCGTAAAACCGTCGTAACTTTATGACGATTTTACGATGGTTCGTCGTAAAGACGTCGTAATGTTGAAACCCTATTCATTCAGGGCTAAAAACCTAGACTTAGGGTTTAGGGTTTAGAAAAACCGTCGTAAAACCGTCGTAAAATTGAATTTTATGGTTTTTAAAAAATTCAAACAAACAAAGTTACAAATTACATAATAACAAACATTCACTAAATACAATGCATGAAACTCAATCAGATTCATCTTCCTCTATTACTTCATCACCATCACCGTCTTCTTCCGCCAAATCATCATCATCGGTTTCAGCAAACTCATCATCACCTTCTTCTTCTGTATCATCAGGAAGATCTTCAAGTTGCCTGTTCCGAGGGTCTATTAAGAAAATATCCTCATCAACATCTGGTTCAGACAGATCTACGCAAGTGTGCTGTCAACGCCCCATCTGAATCTTTACGCATATACATCCAACTTTTTAGCTCGTATATAGACATCTTGAAAATAAACTCAAAATACTATCTCTTTTTATTGATTAGACAATAAAGGAGGTGGTCTCTTGTGTCACGTCTAACCACGTGAATGAAGTAAATTAACCTTATAATATTATTACTTCTTTGATTCAAAGTAATATAACTCTTAATTCGGGTTTTCAGCAATGGACGACCCAATATATAAGGATTTACAACACTATACTAAAATTTAAGAGACCTACAATGGGTCTCCAAGATGAAGATGCTCTTATGTTTGAATGATGATGTGTTGTGATTGAATGAAGGAATGAAGATCTATTTATAGGAAAATTTTGGGCTTTACAACGCTTTTACGACGGTTTTACATTCAACAATAATATTACGACGAGTTTACGACGATTTTGCGATAAAATTTTTCATCTACAATTGTTAAGTAAACATGTTTTAAATGTTTTTCACCTAACTCCTTTTTCGACGTACAATCGTCGTAATATGTACATCGAAATGTAGTCGTCGTATATTCGTCGTAATTTTGCTACGAATTTACGACGATTTTACATTTACTAGCAAATCTCTCATTATCGATGTATAATCGTCGTAATTCGTCGTAAATTGTACGTCGAGTTTACGACGATTTTTATATACGACGGTTTTACGACGGTTTTTAAATTAGACGTAAGATCGTTGTAAAATCGTTGTAAATTTGCGACGATTTAAAAACCGTCGTAATGAACCGTTGGAAAACGATTGTTTTCTTGTAGTGAAATAAGAAAACTACAATTTTTTATGTTGGTTTAGGTGGGTCAGCCAATGAAGAAAGGAAAAGTAATCTGCCAATAATAATCGGTGTTGGAATCGCGGTAGCGATTCTTCTTATCATCGCATGTGTGGTCATTGCTATTCTCTTGGCGAATCGTCACAGAGCTAGACTGCAAGCGTTGGCATTGCCTACGTCCACAGGTATAGATATTGAGCCTTTTGATGTGGTTTGTGTGATTTGTGTATATAATGATTACATCTGATCCATTTGTTCTAAAGATATATGAAATTAATTTGTTATTGAATAATCTCTATGTACTCTAGAGATGTGACGTTTTAAATGTTTAACGACAGTGACTAATTTGGGGACCGGAGCATCCCCTCTAGACGGACAACAAATGGGGAACGACTCAAACCAGCCTACAATTAATGCGGACATGCGATCGGCGACCTAATTGGAGTGAACCAATCATATGTAGCGCAATGACACTGAACATCATGTGAAATGTATGTTTTTGCTTTCCATTATATGTGTTTCCAATTATTTTTTTTCGGTTTCAATTTGCAATTTCTTTTATTCTTCTAGTCCTCAATCGTGTTGTAAATTATTTATTTCGGTTGAGACTTGAGAGATAAACAATTTATTCTTCTAGTCCTCATCGGCTTTTGATATTGTGTTGGACGCATCTATTTTGTCGTTGGAGCATGGATTTCATTTTAGATCTATAGTTGAAACTAATAAGTCTACTAGTTTAGTTTATGGAAAACCATAAAAGCTTATGACGAACTTGCGTGTGGTGATACACAGGTAACAGGTCCATGACTCAGGACGTAAATTCGCTACAAACTCTTGTATGATTCTACAGTTACATATGATTGCAAAGGCAGGTCGAAATAGTATAAAAGTAAAACTAAAAAAAAGTAACATAATTGTAAATAAAATAATAAAAAGGGAGATAATGAAGAAAAAGTTAAAAAATCATTTTTATATAGTTTTTTTAATCAACTAGGTGGCTGGTCCGCGCCCTGCACGAACTGATGTTCTTCAAAAGTTTTTTTTGGTTTGAACAGTTTTTAGTGTTTTAAAATTAATATTCTAACCATATTTCGAAAGTTTGTTGAGTTTAAAGTGTAAGAATCAAACCATAATTTGTATAACGTTAAATATATATACTTAAAAAAGCATATTATAACAACTGATCAATTACTAATTTTTTAGTTCAAACAAACAGAGCTATTCAAAACGTTATCATAGTCAACACTAATTCATAATATAAGAAGATCCAAAAGATAAATCAGTTTAATATAACAAAATTTAAAAGATAAAACAGTTTAAAAATACCAATGACCATCAAATTTTCATAACTAATATCCAATGTAATTTAAACATACTTTTAGTAGCAAACAAAACAAATTATTCAAACCAACCGCGAATTACGATAAATGTTTTCAAACACGTCTTTGTAAACAACATTCACTGTCTTCTTTGGGCTTTGCCATTCTTATCTGTAATAAGAATCTTCAACCCTTGGCGTGATGTAACTCTAGACACGGCGACATAAAGTTGACCATGCGAGAACACTGGCTTTGGCAAATATAATCCCACCTTTTGTAGAGTCTGACCCTGGCTTTTGTTTATAGTCATAGCAAAAGCTATAGTAATTGGAAACTGCCTCCGGCGCATTCTAAAAGGAAACCTTGCTTCTGGTGGTGACACAAACATTCTAGGTATGATAACCTTTTTTCCTATTTTCTTCCCGGTTATATGGCTTACCTCGATTACATGCCTAGCTAACCGAGTAATAAGCAACCTCGTACCATTACACAAACCACCCTTTGGATCAATATTTCTAAGCAACATTATTGGAGCTCCTATCTTTAACTTGAGAGAATGATTTGGCAGTCCTGATACCTTTATACTATTAAGATACTCCTGTGTATAGACGACTTCGTCTATTTTGCTTGTGTCTGAAGTATCAATGCTATCGGCACTAAGGTATTCATGTTCCTCACCTAATAAAAACAATTCAAACTATGTAGTACTGATATATTTTATAATATAAATACGTATTAAAAGGAAATGTGAGAAATCATATAACGAAGACCTTTGAGTTCTGATAGCATGAATTCATTGATAACGTCGACATCCTGATTCCGTGGACTGAGTATTGCCCTTTCTTGAAAAAAAACTGGTTCACGGGTGGTTGTGTAAGATTGACCATAAATCTCCGAGACTATTCTCTTAACAGGATCACCTTCTCCGCCTATCAGCAAATCCGCTGGAATTTCTAATTCATCTTCTATGGTATCATGGATATTTAGTTTTCCATCACCAATATCCAAGATCCACTTGGCGAATTCTTCAATCTCTTTATTATTGAAATCATTATCGCCACGAAGCAATCTCATATTTGTCTTTAGCTGCAGAACTTTGCAATCAGACCAAATAATAGAAGAATTCACAGTTGCCAATATAGTCTCTGAGCTGTTGCCTCCGACAATAACAGGGAGTATTTGTCGAAAGTCACCACCCAAAACAACGACCTTTCCACCAAATACCTTATCACACTTTAATATATCACGCATAGTCCGATCCAATGTCTCAAAACAATGCTTGCTCATCATCGGAGCCTCATCCCATATAATAAGATCGGCTGCTTCAATCAACTCTGCTTGGTGTGATCCAGAACTCACATTACAGAATGTATACTCGTTCACAACTATGGGTATTCCAAACCGAGAATGCGCTGTTCTTCCTCCCTCTAATAACAATGCTGCAATGCCACTTGATGCAACATTGAGAACTATTTTCCAAGAAATCACGCCTTTTCTGATATAAGAAATCCTCAGTTAATATTTTCCAAGTAGCATTCCAGACGTTGATCGGAACTGCTACACTACTCGAGAAAAGCATTATAGCAAAAAGTTTACGAAGAAACTTTCCAGTTCCCCAAAAACTGGCCTCTTTAATTCCTTCGATGTATTCTTTATCATCGTCTAACAAACCAATCGCAAAGCATGCTTCTCGGAAAGAAGAGTATATAAAACCATTAACTTTTTTTAAATCATCAAAACTCTCAGGGCCCTTTACTATATTGAGAAGAATCCTCAAATGATATGCGTCTTCAACGGAAGGTGAGACATACACCAGCCTGCCTATGGCAAAACCTTGTTGTCGTATTCTCCATTGCCGCTGTTTTGAGACCCAGACGAATTTTGTTGGGAAATCAGCATATGTTAGCGTCTTTGCCAAGGCATGTTCCTTGTTTGCCTCCATCCACGCTAGAAATTGTGACTGACCTACCGATGCCTTGTTTAAGACTTGGTCAGCGCTCTCTCTTTCGTGATATATACACATTTGTTTTCCAGGCAAATGAAACGAAAGTTGCATTACTGCCGTGGTTCGGTACTGTGTAGGAATCTTTAGAAGCCTCCATGAAGATTCATACGATGAAATGTATCTAAGAATGAGCAAATTAAATAGAGATAAATAATCTTGTTTTTTATTAAACAGAGATAAATAATCTTTTTTAAAAAAAAATTATACTTAAGTAGTTATTCAAGCGATCCAATCTTAAAAATTAGTTTCGGAAAGTTACCTGCAATTGTAATGTTGCTCAACCTCATCTTGGGATATAACGGGGTTACCGTCTTCATCCTCGATTGCTGCTCTAATGTAATATGGACCCTTGTTTATATATTTGAATATGTACTTTATAGACCTGGTTTGGTTGCACCACTCAACGTTAACATGTGCCCGAAAACGCTTTAAGAGATCTGGATTATATGGGACAACATATCGGTTATCACACAAAACACCCCTCTTGATAATGGTTCTTTGATCCATACGACGCCTATAGATGGAAAAGCCAGCATCATCGATTTTAGTAACTGATCCAGTAGGCTTAGGAAAGAATTTTGTACACCTTTTCTCATGCATACAAACATTTTTTGGATTGCCGTCACCGCATGGTCCTTGTATCATCAAGTCTCCAACAATTTCGTACAAAATTGGATCCAAGTCCTTATCCGGTATCTCCGCTGATATAAATCTATCTATGTCCTCGCCTGTTGGTAGTTTGGATTCGGGTTTCAAGAAAACAACCATGTGGGCATGTGGCAATCCTCTTTTTTGGAATTCAATGGTATACATCGCTAAAATAAAAGCAAAACTATTAGAAAAGTTTAAAATACATGTAATAAATCGAATTAGTACCTATACTTTAAGTATAACTTGGCATGATTTATATATTATGACTCTTTACTTATATTTAATCTTTTTGACATACCTGAGTTAACGTGTCCCATAACGTGGTCTTTCGTTAGATAATTCACTAAATTATCCAGCTTCATTTTAAAAATCCTGCAACAAATATCTGGTCGATCCTCGATCTTTAGATCATGTTTTTCCAAAAACCTCGTTATCTCAGGCCACTTTGGATTGCAAGTAATTGTTATGAAAAAATCCGGGTAGCCGTAGTACTTCCATGTTGCCATCGCGTCTAGATAATGTTTCCTCATGAATCTCTTACTTCCCGTGAATGAAGCAGGTATAAGCACCTTTTTTCCTTGTCCAGAAAGATCATTATTGCCACGTTCACCAGATTGTTCAATCTTATCAAAGCTGTCACAGCGTAGATTCTTTTGATTATGCCATATATAACGAAGCCTATTTGATTCTACCATCGTATATGCGTCAACCAGAAATTGCTGATACAATCTCCCAGACATCATAATGATTGGGGATTCTCCATGCCTGTCTTGAAGACGAAATGCGAAAAACTCGCGCATTGTCACGGTTGTGCGTTTCCTTCCAGATGTATCAACATAGCCAATATCAATACCTAATCTAAAACCATCTTCACCATACAGAAACAATAACGGATACTGCAAAGGTAAATAAGCCGGATGCAACTCACTTATACGGTATAAACCTCCAGACTTGCTTTGAATAACGATGTCTCTTTTTTCTGTTAACATATTGAAATCACCAGGTATCAAAGCCGCCACATCGTTCTCAGTAGGTAAGTTATGCGTTCGACCATCAGTAGTTCGGCCACTTGCAAGAACCAACTTAAAACCTTTAGAATTTTGATTCCCAACAAATCGTTCGCGTGCAGTTCTTAAGGCTTTGACATGAGGATTATGATCATCTAACATCTTCTTCAGAAGCTCCACGATATCTGCTCTCAGCTTCCTCGAATTACCAACATCTCTGAACAGTGGTTTTGAAACTATTATTAGTTATAAAAATGAAACACTATATTGATATAGATAAATAATAATATTATATTATATATAAAAATCGAAGATTACCCATAAGCATTCATCCTATTTTTCACTTCATTGATGGTATCATGGATATATAATTGTAGGAAGTTTGGTTGTTTGCCAGGTGCTGGTAACATATCTCCGATCAAATGATAATTTTCACCACACATTTGGAATAGATACGGACCATTACCGTTGTTTACAGTATTATCAACCTTTCCACCAAGTGACGTAAACGAAAACATCATATTGTATGCTCTTATGAATTCACGGAAGTGCTTCCTCGTATTATCGCGATTATACAATAGCTTTAACAGCGTTTTTGGGGGAGCTTTCAATAAAGGTAGCTGAACTTTGCCACTTAGACAGCACATTGTGAAAACTGGAGTAGAAGATAGAGAGTGCTTGTTTATACGTTCTCCAAACCACATTAAAGCATGACAATAGTCACACATGTAAGATTGATCACCATCATCATAATAACCTACAATTGATTTTAAAATTTTAAAATATAATAACTTTTATATACTAATAAAAGGGAATTGGTTTCGATTTGTACCACTTTCCATCAAGCCAAAATTCGCGAATGAATTATATTCCAGATAATTCGGTGGTCTAGGTTTTTTTTGTCTTGGTCGTCGTTTGTTCGAATTACTTGGCGTAACAGCATCTGAATCTTTATCATCGTTCGTGTCTGAATCAGTAGCGACAAAACATAGAACATCATCGACATCAACAGACTCTGTCAATATATCTATAAATTTACACAATCAGATGAAGTTAGTTACATATATTTAATATAAATCAATATAAAATTGTATTTAATCAACATAACCTTTTGAAATATTTATTGTTGGTAAACCACGCTTCGATCGAATGATATTCAGTCTATTTTGTCTGGCTATTTTAGCCATACCAACACGTCCAATAGATTCTATATCAATGTATTGATGATAAACTGATTTTGGTAACGTTGGTGCATACGTTTCAGCCCTTGAAACGATTGCTGTATTAAGGATGAAAGATGTTCAGTGGGATATCAAAAGTAACAATACATGCAATTTTTTCAAAGAAACAGAAACACTTACGACGATTTGCAACAGGTATCTTAACGACCCTAGGTTTCGTTATTCTCTTTTTCTTTGGCCCCATAGTTTTTGATTAGGTTTTCTTTTTCTTTTTTGTACGATATTACAATACGTGCATGAGAAACACTATTTAAACATATGTAGGGTTTTCCTATAATTTGTAGGTTTTCATTTTTTATTTATTGAAACAAACCTAATTTAACATTTTAGTTTTGTCCTTTTTTTTGAGTTTAATTTTATAGAATATTTAATATTAATAGAATAATCGATATCTTAGATACTTTAACGATTTCATGTGTTAATTTATGAAACTATGATAATATTAAAATATAAAATTGCATATATGCACAAACTGTAATATTCCACAATAAAGTAAATTGTGTTACTACGCAATTTATATAGAGAGTTAAGTACTTGTTTTGAATTTTTCGTTCTTTGAATCAATAATGCATCCTAAAAAAACAAACCATAAATTCGAATATGCATAAATATCAGTACTAAAGTATATGAAAAAAAAAAAAAAAAAAAACAACATCGAGAATTATAAGAATATCAGTTCGAAGATTTCAAAACGTATGTGTTTATTCATTGCCGTCTTCCTCTCTTCTTGCTATTACTTTTTTCGTCAACATTAGGCGTTTGAACGGCTGATTCTGAAACTCGTTTTGATACTGGCGATGGTGTCAGTGATGCAACTCTACCTGAGTACCTAAGTTCTAAATCATGTTCGAGGGATCGAATTCCATGATTTTCAAACTTATTCAACATATCTGCATCATCGACAACGATCTCAAATTTATAAGTTTGACGTCTGTTAGTCAGATTCTCCGTTCCTATTCCGATTTTGAAAAGGAGCTTCTTCCCAACCAAATCAGAAAGAGCTCATGGAAGCACCAAAGTTCTGTCCTGATCAAAATATAAAAAGACATTACAAAGTATATGATAATGTGCACAAAGTATTATAAAATGATATACCTCAGCAACCTCCTCAGCTAAAGTATCTGCTTGAACACGGAGAAATGCGCTAGCGATTTTATCAAACAGTAAGAATCTTATCTCTTCGCCAGACTCGTCGGAAACAACCAACACTAACTTATACCTACGAAAATATGAATATTTGTAAAGCCAAAAATTAAATTTTTTCTAATAACTACTTTGAATCAATGAACCATTTACCTGGCTGTAACATCTGAGACAGCCTCGCCACATTCTCTACAATCAAATAGCAAGGAATCGTCATCAGTAGAATCAGATTCTATTGGATGAACTGTTTTATCGCAAGTTTTGCATGTAATATAATACCATATAAGATTATATTCGACTCGAACAACTGTCGCAGCAGTAACACATTTCATTTCCTACACTCGAAAAGAATTTGATTTAAATATAAAAAAACAGATCATTCTCAAATATATAAAACAAATAATTATTATGTATAAATTTAAAATAAACTTAATGAACACGTACCGTATCAGCATAAACAATACCCTGAATTGTCTTTCTTTCATTTCTATCAAAGAATTCATCTTTCCATGAAACAGAATTAGTGGATGATGATTGCACCTTATGTTCATTGGATATCACAAATGTATTGGTTGGCAACCTAACAAAAGACATTCCTTTTAGTATTCATGATAGCTCTAAAAGTATACACAAACAAACAGATTTCATTACTTACAAGGCTCGAAAATCTTCAATTTGTTTAAAATGTGGATCGAGAAATATCTGTATTGCGTTGAAAGAGTTTGAAATACTGTAAACTCCTACAAGAAATTAGAAGTAAAGTATTTAAAATTTATAAAAAAGCGTATATGATAAACTTATTTATATCACAACTATTATCAATACAATTAAGTTCAAATATACCTTTCCATTCTGATACTGAAGCAAATCTAACAACACACACGATCACAGACGCAGTATTTTTCGTCACGTAGTCGATTACTTTCTTTCCGAAATTTCCCCACAGCGTACAAGTCAAGCAATTATCACTATACGTAATCAACAAACTAACTAAATTATATATGATTTGACTAAATATTATTTCATAAATTATATCATTATGAACTCACCTGGCATTACGTAGAACAACGTCCAACTTTCTTATTGGTTTTCCTTGAGCGATAACGTCAGAAGTTTCAAGACTAACAACCTGCCCTATGACATCTACATTAATATTTATAAAGAATTAGTACAGATAAGATGTATTATATCACAGTATAACTCGATAAATATAGTAAACAACATATATCTAGCATACCTATTAAAACACTGTTGTCATAATCCCCATTACTTATAGTTGAAAATTCCTTAAAATATCTATAAGGAAGTTCCCTAGGAAAGTCATCACAAGGTGTTATAACAGTAGTCCTGTAGAAACTTATTTTAAAAGATAAAGGACTTGTCCTATATGCAGTAGTGTAATCTTTGAACGTGAAGTTGCTTAAGAATATAGTACGGCCTTCCGTCAATTCTGAATTAAATTGCTCCACCAAATCTCCATCAACAGTTGCATAATCCTAGAACCCTGATATAGTCAAAAACTTAATTAATATTTAAGTTATTCATATCATAATTTTACTATACGATGCATGTTCATATATATAGATATAAAACACTAACATTGCCTACCACTTCATCTGCTAATACCATCTCTATGGATGTAACCTTATTTTTACGATATGATTTCCAGAGATTGATTATCTGAAACTTTATCTTGTAACGATCACTCGTTCTATCAATTTCGTCTATCAGTGCAGAGACGATTGTTTTCCGCTTGAGATAGGACTTCACAACTTTCTTAGTGTCAACACTATTATCTATTGACGACTCCATCTTCTTCTTTTTCCCGAAAATTCTTGAACCGATTTAATGAGGAAGATTAATCAGTCGTACATAAATAAATATATATATATAGATATATATATATATATATATATATATATAGGAATTGATAAAAACCCTAGGTCTTTTGGATCGATGCAAATAAATAGAGTATCGTATCTTTTATTGATTTCTATATATCGAGTTCAATTTTAATACTTAACATAATTTAAATGTAAATTTTACTTATTCCATTTCTCATATAAGTATATTTGTTATTTTTATCCAAAAATCAGTTGCGTGAAATTATGTTTTCAGTCATTTTAACATAAACATAAAATAAACATTATAATGATAATGAAATTAGCATCTTTTGTACATTTTCCTTTTTTAGAAATATATTTCGAACTATAACCGTATATTATACTTTTGTAATTTCATTAAAATAATCATAATTTCCATAATTCATAAATTTTTATTTTTTGTAAATACTACGAAGAAGGAAAAGACACTCGAGTATGATGAGTACAATCATTGGCAATTTTAATATATGTAACAATAGCGATATATATGAATTTCATTGAGAATTTCAACTCGGATATAAATATATATACTGTATATGCATGTTTATGAAAGATATATATATATATATATATGCACTTTTCCTCCAAGTAGAAAGTGATAAACTGGTATTCGCTATCAATGCACTTTTCCTCCAGTTGGTCCAAAGTATAACCTTCCCAGGAATGAAACTTGCCAACGTTTATAACACGACCAATTATTTCTGAAACGAAAGACAATAGTAAGCTCATTATTGTTTCTTATACTTAAACAAAATATAAATCATATATCAACATACTTACCAACTAAAAAGTCGTCACTGTATGTGCGATTCAAGATTACACGGAAGTCGATAAAATCAAAAAAATTCTGTTCGCAATGAAAACTATCACCATCTACGACAGTATGTGAACCCAAAACTATTTTAAAACGACGCGAAGTTGTCCTAAAAACACCATAGACATGAGCAACCTGGAAACGGCGAATCTTAATCCAATTTACAACAGGAAACTGGTCTTCAAACAAAGCATAGCATGCGGTTGGTACAATGGCATGTATTTTATCACCCTAGCATATGATATAAATTGTTAAAGTCTAATTATCACAATAGTAATATGTTAAAAAAATATTATAAATGTAAATATATAAAACTGGACTATATAGTAAACAAACCAGGTCATCACATAGCACAGCCTCAAGACGCTTTTCAGATGGGTGCAAACTATGAGTCCAAACTCTCAAAACTTTAACATTAATCTCAAACTCACACGGACCATCGGTTAGATGTATGAATTTTATTGGAAACGCTTGAATCTCTTGAGACACCATAGCTGTATTTGAAGAGGAGTCGTTGGAACATTCATCACCATTATCAATTTCAGAATCTGAAGTAAAGAGCCTACGTCGCACGCAAATGCGTTTAGGGGAGCTTTAACAAAGATACCATCCACAATATTTTGTGATGTTCCATGGAAATCATAGTTGAGATATAGTCTTTTTCCCAATGGACGTTTGGGCTGATGATCAGCAGAACATTCGGTTTTCACTGCCGATGCATCATTCCGAATATCATCAACATCATCACTCATGTATTCTCCATTTTTCTCATCAACATCATCATGACTCTCGTCCTCGTCTCCTTCTTCATCACAACCATCAGACAATTCGTTCGTCTCATCATATTCATCGTCTTCATTTTCTTCATCGGTTTCCTCACAATCATCACTTTCTTCGTCCTCGTCTTCTTCGTCAATTCCATCACTATCATCACTATCAGTACTATCTTCGTCATCTTCCTCGTCATCATATTCGTCGCCATCGTTATCATCACTGTCTTCGTCTTCTTCTTCGTCATCGCAACCATCATACCAGTCGTCATCATCATCATTGTTATCAGTATCCGGTTGGTCACTACCGCTATCATCACCATCATTGCCATCACCTTTGTTATCGGTTACAATGTCGCCATCACCAATGTCGTCAGTTCGATCACCATCAGTTGGATCATCTTTTTTGTAATTTGATTCGTCAGGGTCAGCACCAGTAGGACCTTCGTATATATATATTTATACATTGTTGATATATTAGTCGTCCCTCTATATAGATGTTTAATAAATTATCAACTTGAAGACTGTTCTGATCAAGAGACTTACCGTTTTGCTCATGTTCATTACAAACACCAATGCTTCTATTAGCTGAGTCGCTAATCATGTCATGTTCGAATTCATTTGGTCCTATATCAAACCAAATTATGAATATATTTGTAACGTCTAACAGAAAAAGATATTACTATAGGAATTTTTTACCAATTTCATTGATTAGATGACAGGGCACATCCCACATACCCGACTGAACATCTGTGCTATCTCCATGAGCTGATTCAGAATACAATATTCCAAACCCAAACACCTTAGAACCCAATTCGCGAGGCCTACTCCTCTTTCTTAAACCACAAGGTATTTTGGACGTATCTATAAATAATAAGACATATATAATTTATTTATCATTCAATGAGTTTTTTATTTATTTTTTTAATATAACACTCATACCGTGAATATGTGGAATATTATACAATCTTGAAGGATGTTTAGGGAGACGATCATAGGATTGATAGAGGCGTAATCTCTCGAATGCCGTTTCAAGTGATGAAGTTCGATCAACAGTATTATGAAGAACTGTAAGATAAGAAAAAATTGTATTTAGATTTTTATTCCAAACATCATAAGCAAAAACGAACATGTCTCTTTGCAAGAATTTATAGTATAACAAAAGATTAACGACAATGTTTTAATGGCTTAAAAATTAAGATAAATTTTCACGTAAAAGCATAAACTTCAGTTTATTATATTAAAAATAAGCAAAATAAAAACGAAAACCATTAAGTTACCATTGTTATCAGCAATAGAGGATGAATCAAGCAAGATGTCACATGAGATCTTCGCGTTATGTGTACCCATTGTGATTTAACCCTAATGAGAAATCGAGTTATAATTATAAGCTAATAGAATGGTTTCTTTTTTTTTATTAGTTGCCTAGAAGGGTGAGAGAATTATCGTAAGCTTACGATCGTATATAAAGCCGTGGTTTTAGGGTTTTAAACGATTATATCTATGGTGCACATATTTTTTCCTTTTTATTAGTAAATAATAATTCCTATTAAAGATAAATCCTAGAATAACTAAAATGTATAGATCACGATTTTATGTTAAATTATTTAATTTCAAATATGTATATTTTCTTATTTGAGTATATACATATCAGCGATTAAGAAGAAGTGTTCTAAATCAATACAATTTATTCACGGAAGTTTTCTTTATTTATGAATAACTACCAAGAACTACAAAATCGATGGAGTAAAATGGCTATTATTAAAATGCAAATTTTCTCAATTTACACGGGCATTTCTAGAAGTACAACTAATTTAAGAGATAATTTTTTAAAGATAAGTACCGGGTTTTACAGAAATCATTAGCACATAACTATATGCGAGTTACATTTATATTTATCTTTCATTAATTTATTTAATAATTATTAGTTACTACAATTATTTGGAAGAATTAATTTTCATTTATATATCAAAAAATAACATTATTTAGTTATTATGACTGCGGATGTGACGATTATGTGGTTAAACCTATTCTGTAAAACATCTTAATATATATCTTACATAAGAATTTGTAATAATTAACAGTAATGAATATAGTTTAAAACACCATAATTATTATACTGCAAAGCCAGAATTTATTACATAATAAAAAAAAAGAGGATATCACTCCTTTAAATTCAGAACTTAATATAAGAAATACAGAAAGGTAATTTTCCAGTGATTATGCGTTCCCCGTTGCAGCCGTCTCAGCATTCTAATCTTCATATTCATCATCCAAAGGGGTAAAATCAACTGAAGTTTCAAGTCTGGAACAATATGACAATATTATAAAATCACAAAATAGATGTCAATAGAATACATATACAGGATATAACATCAAATATGTAATTTATATACCTCATTTTTGCTATTGCCACTTCTGGAGTAGGAGGATCCTCGAGAATATCAGATATGAATCTTTCCGATTCAACAATCCACTCATCTAATTACATATACATATTCAGTATGCATGTGGAAACAATATATTAGTTAAACTTCTGATTAAACGCATGTGGTTACAATAAATTTGTTAATCTTCTGATTAATTTCTGTATTGGATAGATATTAATAGTTAATATTTACATACCTCTCCACATATTGAAAGAGAAAAATTGCAATACAATAATGTGTCTTGAAGACTTATCACGATTCGTCCACAGTTCTTCAAATTTTCTTGCCAAGTTATCCCAAGTACATTTCAAGGAATTTCCACTGTATATATTTACACCAACATAGAAGATAATTAACATATTTTAATATATAAAGAAATCCAAGTCTGACATCAGATATTATGAGGACAAGTTGTAATTACTCAAGATCTTCGAGTACAAAACGAATAAGTGGACGTTCTGTGGGTGTATCCGATGTATCAGACATATGAACTCCACTTTGAAGTTTCTGAACAAAAGTGACAATCTTGAGAACATCAACTGAAAAATTAAACAAGTAAGTTTTAAAAATTCAATTATAAGTTAATGAGATAAACCAAGATAATAACCTGCATATAGGAAACTTACCAAGATATCAGCCAGTTTGAATCGACGCAAGCAAAATATCTATGTATGCACAGAAAGAGTATATTTCTCTAGAAGACTTCGGATCGGTTTTCTCGGTGATTGTATCCTCATTCAAACGTATATGACAAATGTTTGATGATATGCTTGGATGGGGTAATCTGTCGGTAACTGCAAAATTACCAAGAAAATACCACTTTCCTTCGGGCAATACATCCTCGAATTTGTCAATTATTTCAGATGGCATGGTACAGAGGATGCGATTGTCCTACACAGTTTTAGTAAAAAAGAATCAATAAACGATTACATTCCCAAAACATGAACATGGATAAATTTTAAAAATCATACAAACTTACAAATTCATCAGCGAGAACTAAATTCCGATGAGGGTAATGAATGTTAGTGAAATCATAATAATTTCGAACAACTTGGACACAAATACGTTGCCCGCCGTTTATCTTCTGAAGTTCAGAAACTCTATTACATGGAGCCATTCATTTTTTTTTTTGGTTTGGAGATTAAAAATGAGACAAATGAACGTTTTTTTATAACCCGGGTTTAATATACTTTAGAAACGACGGTTTTGCTTTTAAAGACGGGTTTTAAATACCTATGCAACGATTCAGGCTTAATATACTTTTGAAACGACGTTTATGTTTTTAAAGACAGGTTTTATATACTTAAACTACGTTTCGCTAAAAATAACAAAAGTAAATGACAATTGATTCAAATGTGAAATTAAGTAAATATTTAAGAAACGATTTGGCAAACTGTCCTTTGATTGTCCTCAAGCAAAGTGAACAAATGAGAGAAAATGTTTAATGCATTGGAGTTCATATTACTTAGAGAAAGAGTGTATTACTATATGACTTCAATTCTCATTTGTCTAAATACAATGTTCCAGATAAATAGAATAACCCTAAAACTAATAAGAAACAATGTCTATAAATTATAATAGTAAATATTGAAACATTATAGTATATTACAAAAAAACGAAAACCTGCAAGCTTTAAATTCAGATGATACAGCCTTATTAATTTTAAATATTTCGGATCTTCGTAATAGAAGATCTTGGTAAATCATACTTGAAACCACAATCCTTAATTGTTTTCGGTTCATTAGTCCAAAATCGAATAATTACAAATTTATAAATAAATAAACGTTAGAATAGTTATATAATTTTTGGGTAATAATATTTGAATATTCGTATGTTTTTACAATTTGCTAGTGTAACATGCAAGGGTCTATCAACTGATAGAATATTACTTTTCAATGCAGAATAAAGCAAATCAATCTGTAATAATTTTTGCATGAAATAACTTTGACAGGGGAATCTAATTATTTATAATCTTTGGCAAGTTCAACTGACATAATTATACCGCCTGAAAAGTAACACTGTGATATGCACTATTTATAATTTTATGATTATTCATTCATACAATAATATTTTGATTTATCTGTATGTATTTTTTCTTTCAACGTTGTTTGTAACCACGTAATAACAACGTTGATATCAACATTTCCGGTGATTTCGTTCTTAGTGTTTCGCACAAATCTGATCAATGTCATAGCCAACATTGAGATATTATGTAAATTTTTTTTAATAACTAAACACTAAACAAAGCCTAGATTCTAACCTAAAAAAATGTGTTTAATTATTCTGTTAATAAGAATAATGAAAAACTCTTTTATACGCGTGTTTAAGGATGTAGTCTTTAGGATTTTAAACTAATAATCTTGGTACGTGTGAGTTTAATAATTTTAAATAGTTACTAATAATTTTTCAAAGCGCTAAACCTTAAAGATGAGTAAAATGTATAGTTTACAATTATTTCCTAAATGGCTAAATATTGAAATTTTAAAATTTTATTATTTGCGTGTAAATATGTGACCATTTTGGGTAAATAGAATTCCAGTCAATATTTTTGGCACATACGTTTACTTTTCTATTTTGTATAACTACCAATAACTACTAAATTTCTAGATTTTCATATGTACTATTTCTTCATATTAAAAATATGTGATTTATTTAGATTCACATTTTTTATGACTATACAAGTATGTAAGATTTATAAGATAAAATCTTCTAAGGTTACAGAAAATATGATAGAGATATATATGAAACTTTCAAATTAATGTATATCTGGTTTAACTATTAATTATTATGAATACGAATGTAGTGTATATATGGTTTAACTATTTTTTTCTAAAGTTAACTAATCAGATATTTTAGAGCAGATTATATAAATAACAGCAATTAAAGTTTTTAGATTAAAAACAACATAATTATTTAAACGCAGTACCGAGTTTAAGTTAAAACATAACTAAGCATAGTAACGATAACATCACGCCATTAAGTCTTAAATATATGATAAGAGAAATACGAAAACGATAAACTAATAGAACCGCCATTTATGCAAGTCACATTCCATGGTTTCCTGCATCCTCCATTCTCTTCTTTATCCTTTCCCAAATCCTATCCATTATATTTATATATAAGTATAATATTAGTTAAATAAACGAAATTTTAAGTAACCAAAAGTTTCTTATACTTACTTCCTACGGTAGATGAGAACCTCGTCAATAGGTGGAGTAACAAAGAAACGTGAGAACCCAATATTCTCATGATCATGGATGGTTATTTCATCTAAAATAAAAGTCAAGTGAAGAAATCAGAATACAAATATTTCTACGTTTAATTATTTAGGTTATTTGCATGATATAAAACCTCATTAAAATTTATAGATCACATACCTTGATATTTGTTGACGACCCAATCTGTCAATACACAAATCGCAACCGGACCATCTACGCCTACAATCTGGTTCTTGATATCAACAGCGAAATCACCATGAGCCAAGAATTTAACAGTCCAAACCTTTTTCAAAATTAAAATTAATAATTATTTTTCTCTTTATTTATCATAATTTATATGAGTCAAACTTAAAATATTCTTACTCAAGATTCTTGATAGTGAACTTCAGCGTTTTTTCAGTATTTCCATTTGAGGACTCAGATGTTAAGAGTTCACCAACATTTACCAACACTCCAATAAGATCTGCAAAAAATAAAGTACTTTGTTAGCCATGCATGGATAAAATAAAATAAATTTAAAACAACTAAACTATTGTAAAACATTTATCGGGTTTCGGTTTTTAAAGAGTGTAAATCAAAATCATACCGACTGGGTACAAGTGATTATAGGGACATTTATAAATCTCATCAAAATCAACGAAATTCATGAAGGGATCTTCAGACAATGGCCTGATCCGTGAAGCCTTGGTCTCCGAGTTGAGAGTGATCTGGGATTTGTGTTTAGTAACTCTTTCCTTCCTTTCCCAATCCGACCGAATCAAGCCGAAATTGGTCAGTCTTACCCATCCTTCTTCAGGGCAAACCCTCTCGAAGTACTCATAACACGTAGCACCACAAGTACCATAAATTCTAGAGCCCTGAATTATAAACAAATATAATGTCAATCGCATTATATAACATGTTAAAGTACAATAAAAACATATATGTTATCACGAGCTTACATGCTCATCAACGAAAACGAATGCTAAGCCTGGATTCCCGTTTTGATGAACAATAAACCATCGCCTCAAGACCTTGACGCCAATGTTCCAGTCGGTCCTCCATGCATGCAAATCACGAACTGCATCATATGAATCCATCACAAAGGATAAGGACTTGGATTTTTTTGTGTTTTTTTTTTCTTTTCTTTGGGTTGATATGTTTATTTGAAGAACAACTATTCTTCTTGTTAAGATAATATATATATATATAGGGAATGAACGAAATAAGTAAGTAGGTAGATTCAATGAATTTTGTCAATGGATTATGTATATTTGCAACTTTTCAGAACATACTGTTTAAATTTTTATGTAAAGTTGCGACTTTTCAAAAAAATAATTACTGATTCAAAGACTTATATGAATCATGCATTGGTCTATCAATCACTGATGTAGTCTGAATATTCCCAGTAGCATGCATTGGTGTTTTTTTTTTCAAACTTTAATTTGATATATGTATATTATGTATTTACTTAAACAGCGAAACCAAGAAAATTCAATATTAGAGAGATAATACCAAACTTTACATAAATATCTACTTGAATAATGATAAATTTACATATTCAAGATCCATTTAGTATCTAAATTAAAGAAAATCGTACTTAAACAAAAATAAGAATAAATCGTACATATTCAACGATATCCATTTAAATTAGTGGGAAATTTTCTATATTTTATTAAAATGTTATGATATTTCCATATAGACACGCTAATACATGAATTCAGAAGTTAAATTATGTTATATTAACAATCTTCCAATTATACACAATAGTTTTTAAAAAAAAATAAATACATACATTTTTTAGGTCATACTTTTTAATGTATAATAATTACCAAATATATTTATTATAAATGTTTTTGTTAATGAAAATTAGAATAAAACAGTTCGTACGAATCATATTTAGATATAAGGATTCTGAGTGAACCAATTCTATTTTAATATTAAACGATAAATACCCAAAAAGATATTGTTTTAATCAACTAATATGAATAACATGTTAGCTAATAATAAAAATTGGGAAAAACACACTTTAAACCATAGATATATTTTAATCCAACCATGAATATTTTATCTTAGACATTGATAAACATAAAAACTCGTGATTTTGGAGGCTTGCAGCAAAGTATTCTTGAACAGATTCACCACAATCCATTAAGCATATCCCATCATAAAGGAGCCTATTGGAAATATTTATTAATAAAATAAGAAATAATTTATTGATAAACAATGCTAATAATATAATAAGTAAATAAGTTTTATACCTCGTTCTGAGAGCAGCAACAGAGTGAAATTTCTGGTTTAAAAAAAACTTAGACGCAGGAGTAACTGACAATGTTACAGAACCATTTCTGATAATGCCCAATACACTTGTACTGATCAAGACAATATTAGTATTATTGTAAATTCTAAACTTTTCTTCAAAATTTTCTGCTTGTTCTCCCCACAACACCATGTTGATCTCTATTCCAGGACCGTTTACAAATCTAAATCATGAAAATAATTGATAGACTGTTTAGTATTTTAAATATCTCAATATCAAATAAATCTTATACTCAATCTGTCTAAAAACATACCGTTCCATTAGAAGGGTTAGTACAAGCCTCCTAACAACAACTTGACCCTCAATTCGACCATCCGTCTTGTTCACATGTTTCACATAAGCAATGATATCTACAATTCGAATATTAATTAATTAGATTTCTATAACTATCAAATGAAGTAATGGGTACATAATTTTAAAACAATACGTACCATATAGTCTACACACCAAATTGTCTGACCTTGATAAATACCCATAATCCACAAAGAGAAATTTCTCCCTAGGTATTATTTGTACTCCAGATGCTAAAGGCGATATCCTTGTTCACTCAGTTAGCACAATCATGAACTGATTATTAGTAATCTTATAACTCATATCATTATGACGTACATTGAAAGTAAACATCTCAATGAGACTGCCTTCAAACAAGTGATCACCATAAACACGTAGAATAGAGGAATGAACTGAAGCTTGAATTATATTTTCCTGTTTGTAATACAATAATTAAAAATCTATTTTTATATTATGATAAACAAACCAACACATAGCAATATGATAACTTTAATAATGTTAACCTGAGCATCTACTAAAAGAAGATTGTGTCCCCAGAAACCGTTTTTTTATCACCGTATATGGATTCCCACTTTCTAATAAGACGTGCTATAGTACGACGGCAGGAGCGCTTTGTGGTGAGTTTGTCGAAAGTTAAGTAGTTCATGATGATACCAACCAATCAAGATTCGTTCTACAGATGAAAACGAATTCAATAATATGAAAACAAACTAACAAAGAATCAATTCAAAATTTTACGCAGAAACATAACATATCTTACAGCAATAAGCGACTGATTGCAATGTGGGATTATCAAATACGAATAGAGACCTAAGTCTTTAAATAGCTAGCCTATGACATTTTTTTTAAAGAGATTAATATAAGTAAATTTAACAAATTTTGTGAACCAATATACAGTAACTAAATTATTTTAGATTTTTTAAGATGAGATAATAGAAGGTAATATCACAATATGAGATTTGTACATATTCTAATTATTTTTCTTAATATTTATAATAATTACTTAATAATAGAAATTATGTAATTGGTTATTTTAATTTTGTCAAATTTTAATTTTTGGCAAATATACTAACGATAAACGTATATTTTCGATTTCATAAATATGATTCGATAAACAAAATAAGCATAGACTTAATATAAAGTTGATAATGAAGTATTAAAAGACGAAAGAAATACGAATATGTTCATAATGATATAATATAAAAAACATCACTACAAGAACATTAGTTTTTTCCCCTCATCTCGAAATCCATCTTCTTTGTTGATGACAAAGCTGCTTCATCATCATCAGTTCCTAGATTAATAACCACTTTTGATTTTTCTTCTTTTTTCCAAAACCTGTAAACAAAAATAGCTTTTTTTATAATAACAAATAATAAATAATAATAAGTTTTTACATTACTATAATTACCTTTGAGCAAAAGTTATGGCTCGTGGGAATCTAGGATTTAGCTCGAACCTAGATACTCCTCCCTTAGACATTAGATAGATACGACCTACAAAATAAATTTAATCATATATGATAAGAACTTATATAATTACGATTATTAATTACTCTTAAACATTATGTTAGAATAAAAGCAAACCTTTTTCATTTTTAACAGACCAGTCCGATAGAAAACATGTCAGTGGTAATTGTTCATCAGTCCAGAACTTGTCATTGAATTCGATAGCAATCTGTCCTAACGCGGTACAATCCAAGAACAAACCACTATGCAACAAAAACAAAGCATCGTTATTTTTGCATATTTCTACATTCAGATTATAAGAAAAAAAAACGTACTTGTGATCTTTAATTGTAAAGGTGAGACTTGCTGTTTTTTTTTCCTGTCCGCTTGATATACTTGTTATCGTCTTTTACAGTTATCAGCTCGCCAATAGAAATGACAACTCCCAAAATGTCTTTAATTTTTTAAAATAAAAACAATGTATTAGTATACAAAAGTTAAATATATAAGACATAAATAATAAAAACGTAATGAAAGATAAAATATACCAATGGGTTGATCAGGTTCCGTTTTCTGGCCAAGTATGTCAGCAAAAGTGTATGACCCTACCGAATCATCTTCTGAAATTGGATTTGTATCGACGATAACGGTGTTCATACATATCTTGATACTAATGCCAATTAGAGTGTTTGGTTCTTCGAGTGGATCATCGAATACGATAAATTCTGAGATACTTTTATGGTCTCCTTCTTCGATTGCCTTCTCATAATGTTTACATAGATCTTCATTATATACATAGGCTTGAATTCGTTCACCCTTTGTATAGAAAATGGTTAAAGCGGTAGAAAATATTATCTATAAAACTGAACTTAATGTAAAGTATGTTATAGTTTTAAAATATGAAATACCAACCTCTTCATCCATCAACAGAAATTGCAAAGAATCTACTCCCGGTCCAGACTTCTCAACCCATTTTTTTAATACCTTAACTCTAATACGCCAATTGGTTTTATCATCATGTAGATCAGAAATGAGATTGTACGAATCCATTACCTGTAATCAGACTATGAGAATTTTATACTTCGAAGTAACTTATCTAAAAATCAAGATCAAGATATATAAATATACCAATGTTAGACGTTAAGACATAATATTAAATTCGCTCGATAGCCACTACGAAAACAACACCAACCTCAGAATCACGATTTAATGTTTTAAAATTTCCCTATATTTTATATCTTTACAATCGTGAGAACCGATTTCAGTATATACATTTGAATAACAAAAACAACAAAAAAACTTAAGTAGAGATATTCTGGATATCATAATCGGGAGGAAATCCTAAAAATATCGTCACAATCATATAAAATCTAAATTAAAATAGAAATAAAAGGTAAATTTCTACAACACAGGCAAACAAATCAACTATTTTACAATCCGAGGAGAAAAAATCGCATACCTTGAGCACAAGATGCCAGTAATTGCGAGATAGAAAGCTCTGTTTGTTGCTTTTTTTTAGTCTGAAATCGCCGTGTATTAACAAACTTAGGAAATAACGAAAATAATATAATAAACTAAGATATCATAATAAATATGGAAATATTATAATCATTAAATTATATACATTGGCCCATAACTTTGGGCTTTACCCATGTGCTAAAAGGTTTAGATTAAGTTGGCTTTGGTAAAAGAATAATCAATCGTTCAAGGTGTAGGTAAGACAGAAATAGAACACTATGATATCACGTCCATAAAACATCTATAATCGATTCCATAGAATAGATAGTTGAACTAAAGGAAGCATTACAAATTAAGAAGAAAATTCTAGAAACATACAAAACCATAATGCCGAGATAAAAGTTTGATGAATGAATATCCTAAAAGATAACTAAAAAATAATTATCATTATAACATATAATAAATGCTCAATAGTTGGCATATAGAAAAATCAAGTGCTTGGTGCAGTTCCAAACATGCACAGGATTCACAAAGGCCTTTCCAGCGAGAAGAAACTTATACAAATCACGCAAAACATAGGAAGAGGTCCACTCACTCGCTGCATGAAAATCAGCAATATACTGATCATCATCTTCAGAAACAATTCCTATAGCATAGCAAACACCTTTAAATGTTGAATATCGAACATTGTTCACAGTCCTTAGATCCTCAAAACAACATGCTCCTCTCCTCACCTTCAACAAAAGTCTTAAATAGTAAAGATCACCAGATGTTAAGGGACAACTCTCCAACAGAAACACTTGTGAAATTCGAGATAAACGCCGTCTCCAACATGTTCGCTCAATATCCCAAGCCCACTTTGAAGCAAATTGTGGATACGTCAACTCCCGTGCTTCAGGATGAAGACAATTACATTCCATCCAAGCTTCCAATTTGCTCTTTTTTCAGAGCTAGACGTTCCATCATCTTCCGATGATACACACGGCGGAGATGGAAGGTGAACAGGTAGGCATCCAACACCTATAGAGGTTAAGCATAAATATTTCAATATTTTGGATGATAATCAAAACATATAAACTTATGCTAAGTTATTGCTATGTGGTTTTGGTGATATCAAACACATCATTATAATGAATAATAATCAAAACACATTACCTCTTAGAGACATATTCCAGTAAGTGTATATAACGTAACACCGAAAAAGAGAGTCCTGAAAATATTTTAAAAAATATGTATGCAAACATTATGAGAAACAAAACTACATATATATAATACTAAAATAGACAAAACTAAAGCATATAATACTAAAGTACATAATACGAAAGCACTCTAAAAAAGACATCTAACAGTCAAAGAAATACGAATATAATAAAATATTGAAACCCCAAAGCCAAAGAATTATGATACAAATTAAGATAATGACAAGATGATGATCTTCTTAACTTAACATGGATTTATTATAAACCAAATGATAGTAAATCAAACAGGGTCAATAAAAAACGTATAGAATGCGTTTAAAAACAATTACACGAAACCTAGAATCTGGATATAAGGAAGAATGCGTTTACAACTATAATATTCTCTTCACAAGAACAGAGTCAGAAGACTACAATATAAAAACAGTAACAACATAAAAACACACAAAAATAATAAATTATGAAAACGACGCAAAGAATGAAGGAATTGCATATTCGAAAGTTTAACCTAGTTTTTTTTTCTCAAGCAATATAAAAAAACGAATATAGGGGACATATTTATATAGTTTTTCAATAAAAGGGTTTCCACTGCTAGAGTTTCGGTTAGACTGAATAATTGTTTTCCTATTTAGGTGAAATTTCCATTTTTTATATACGTAAATTAAACATTTTTAAAAATTATTTCCGGATTGATCTTTGTAATTACCTTAAAACAATATGAACAGTCTATTGCTTACAAGGATCATCTAGAATATAATTTGTATTAAAAATATCAATTACTCTATTTACAAAGCAACAGTAAGATCATAGAATAAATAGAACATAGAATCAATTAAAATTAATCAAATAATATCATATCGTCTGTTTCTTTTAAAAAATGTTTAATTTGTAAGCACACAAAGCATCTTTGCAGATCTATTGCTATGTGGATGAGACAAGTCGGTTTTATCTTTTAAAAAAATAATTGTAAACAATACTTGTATGGATAATGGTGTGAATATGTAGACCAATTCATGAATATATAGAACGAATATGATGAGCACGGGATCCACATTACATTAAAAATATTCGATAATACACAAAAACACATATATAAAAGACTCAAAATATGATATTAATCTAATTCATATTATATAGCCAAAACAGAGAAGAACATTCATAAGAAAATTCAAAAACAATCATTACAAATCTTGTAGAAAATTGAAATTTATAATTGATTTAGGAAACCATAATAGCGAATATAAGGTCGTGACGAATAACATGAAAGGCAAATCAAAACATATAAAAAACTAACGAATCCATAACACCAAATAAAAGGTTCTGTTGAATATATTAAAAAGATATCTAAAACATTATCAGAAACAGAACATATAATGGATATTCAAGAATCGGCAGAGGGAAAGATCAAGTGCTTGACGCACCAAACATGCGCAGGATTCGCTAATGCCTTTGCCCTGAGAAGAATCCTAAACAACACACGCAAAGCATGCGAAGAGGACCATTTACTCGCTTCATAAAATCCAGCAATAAACTCATCATCGTCTTCGGATACCAATCCTATAGCGTAGCAAGCATCTTTGAATGTTGAATATTGAACACCGTTGACGGTCCTAAGATCAGAAAAACAAAACGCTCCTCTTCTCACCTTCAACAAAAGTCTTAAGTAATAAAGTTCACCAGATGACAATGGACAACACTGCAAGAGAAAGACTTGCGAAGTTTGAGATAAACGGCGCCTCCATTTTGATTGTTTACGATCCCAAACCCATTCCAAAGGGAATTGAGGATACGTCAATTCCCTTGCTTCAGGATGAAGACGATTACATTCCATCCAAGCTTCCAATTTACTCTTCTTGCCCAAACCAGACGTTTCCTCATCATCTGAGAACGATTGCGATGGTGGAGGGAGGTGCACAGGTAGGAATGGAACCCCTAATCAATGTTAATAATATACATATCAAATATAAACGATTAAACGTTTTAACCAATAAAAATATGAAAGCTTAAGATAGGTGCTGATAAATAACAAATACCAGTCGAAGACATATTCCAAGAAAATTATATATGATGAAACACTGACTAAGAGTATCCTGAAAAGCACAGAGTCAAGAGATCAGCAAGTACAATATGGCAAATAAAAAAAAAAATTACATACAAAAATTTTAATATAAGAATCAACCAACAAAGAAATACAAGAAACACTAAAAGAAGTACATATAAAGAAAATACATTAAATTATAGCTAAAAAGATTATAATAGAAACGATTAGGTTAAGAGATAAGTAAGTATACCTACAGGAGTTCTGAACGTGTATAAGCAGGCCGACATAAAATACAAAAAAACAATAGTGATCGGACAAAAAGCAACATAGTGTTAGTTTTAAGCTAGCGACTGTAAACCAATAAGGGTTATACGAAACAACATAAAAAGATCGTATAAATACACTTACACGATACGATGAATGAAAAGGATGAATGTGTGATTGGGTACACAATTTCAATATCCTCTCAAGCGGATGAACCTACAATATGAAACCAACAAAACCAAAAGAAAAACGAAAAGCAAACATAAAAAAATTTGAAATCAAAAACCAAAACGAAATAATATAAAACATGCGGCTAACAGAACTTACACGAGATAATCGAAGAGGAAGAATCAAATAGCACTTCAATATCATTCTCAAAAGATCAGCGTGCGCTCTTAGATCCAGTATCGTCCTCAAAAGATCTGCCTACAATAGAAAGCAACAACAACATCAAAATTAATCCAGAGAAAAAAGCAAGCAATATATAAACACAAATCAAAACGCCGCAGAACACAAACAAATCAAAGAAAATATTGCATATGAGAAAGTTTAACCAAGGGTTCACTACAAGAAAACAATCGTTTTCCAACGGTCCATTACGACGGGTTTCAAACCGTCGCAAGCTTACAACGATTTTACGACGATCTTACGTCTAATTTTAAAACCGTCGTAACACCGTCGTATAAAAAAATCGTCGTAAACTCGACGTACAATTTACGACGAATTACGACGATTATACATCGATAACGAGAGATTTGCTAGAGAATGTAAAATCATCGTAAATTCGATGTAAAATTACGACGAATATACGACAACTTCATTTCGATGTACATATTACGACGATTTTATGTCAAAAAGAAGTTAGGTGGAAAACATTTAAAACATGTTTACCTAACAATTGCAGGGGAAAGATTTTATCGCATAATCGTCGTAAACTCGTCGTAATATTATTTTTGAATGTAAATTCGTCGTAAAATATCGTCGTAAAAGCGTTGTAAAGCCCGAAATTTTCCTATAAATAAATCTTCATTCCTTCTTTCAATCACAAGACATCATCATTCAAACATAAGAGCACAAAGAGCCTAGCTTTCTTGGTTTGATGAGTGAGTAACAACTTCTGAGTTGACTTGGAAGGTCTCTTAAATTTTAGTATAGTGTTGTAAATCCTTATATATTGGGTTGTCCATTGCTGGAAACCCGAATTCAGAGTTATATTACTTTGAAAAAGAATTAATAATATTATAAGGGTAATTTACTCCATTCACGTGGCTAGACGTGACACAATTGTCTAACCAATAAAAAGAGATAGTATTTTGAGTTTATTTTCAAGATGTCTATATACGAGCTAAGAAGTTGGATGTATATGCGTAAAGATTCAGATGGGGCATTGACAGAAGAGTTCAAGAACGGGTTAGAAATATTTATGTTTCAGGCTACAAATATGGAGAGAACGAAAGATAGTGGAAAGATGTTTTGTCCTTGTTTGAAATGCAAGAATACGAGGTATACACTAACCAAAACCGTGTGGACGCATTTATTAAATAGAGGGTTTATGCCGCAATATTTTGTTTGGTATCTACATGGAGAAGGATATGGTAGTAATACTCATGCGAATGCTGGTAGTAGTAGTAATTATCAAAGTCATGTTGATATTGATGAATCGAATTATGGTCATCAGCCTAATCAGTATCAATATGATCAAAATGTAGATCATGATAGGATGCACGAAATGGTGACTGATGCATTTCATGAAACGCATACTGGTAATGCTGTTGAGGAACCTAATGTAGATGCCAAACGATTTTATGATTTGTTAGACAATGCTAATCAGCCAATCTACGAAGGATGTAGAGAAGGCTTGTCTAAATTATCGTTGGCATCTAGGATGATGTCAATTAAAACAGATCATAACCTGGCTGAGGTTTGCATGGATGATTGGGCTGATCTTCTGAAGGAGTATCTACCGGAGGATAACTTGGCAGCGGGAACATACTATGAAATTCAGAAGTTGATTTTTAGTCTTGGTCTACCTTCTGAGATGATAGATGTATGTGTTGACAACTGTATGATTTTTTGGAAAGATGATAATCAGCTGGAGGAATGTCGATTTTGCAAAAACCAAGATACATGCCGCAAACTGGTGGGCGTAAAAGGATACCGTACCAACATATGTGGTATCTCCCTATAACTGATAGGTTAAAACGGCTTTATCAATCTGAAAGGACAGCTGCATCAATGAGATGGCATGCAGAACATACACAAGCAGATGGAGAAGTTGTTCATCCATCAGATGCAAAGGCATGGAAACACTTCAATATGGTATACCCAGATTTTGCTAAGTTCAAACAGAATGTCTATCTTGGTCTGTGCACTCATGGTTTTAGTCCATTTGGTATGTCTGGTAGACAATATTCATTATGGCCAGTAATCCTAACTCCTTATAACCTTCTTCCAGATTTGTGCATGCAAAGGGAATTTCTTTTCCTAAGTATTTTGGTTCCAGGTCCAAATCATCCGAAGCGAGCTCTCGATGTATTTATGCAGCCACTCATACATGAGTTGAATCAGTTATGGTATACTGGCGTTCGTACATATGACTGTTCTACGAGGAAAAATTTTACTATGCGGGCTGTGCTTATGTGGACAATAAGCGATTTCCCCGTTTATGGTATGCTATCAGGATGGACTACACATGGGAGGCTATCTTGTCCTTATTGTCTTCATCGAACTGATGCGTTTCAGCTAAAACATGGTAGAAAAACTTGTTGGTTTGATTGTCACCGGAGGTTTTTACCGGATAACCATCCATATCGGTGGAACAAGAGGTTATTTATGAAGAACAAAAGTGTACATGTCCCTCCACCCGTTAATTTAACAGGAGCTGATATACATGCGCAAATCGATCATTGGAGGGCAGAGGAAACAGTAACGCGTGGGGGAAACTGGCACACTCCTGCCTGAAGGTTATGGAGTTCATCATAATTGGCACAAGAAAAGTATCTTTTGGCAACTACCTTATTGGAAAGATCATCTGCTCAGACACAATCTTGATGTCATGCACATTGAAAAAAACTTTTTTGATAACATCATGCATACAGTTATGAACGTAGCGGGAAGAACAAAAGACAATGGTAAGTCAAGATTGGACTTGCCTGATTTATGCAACAGAAGTGAGTTGCATCTACTGAGAAACGGAAAGCACCAGTTCCTGTATTTCGGTTGAGTGCAGATCAAAAGTCAGCATTGTTCAGATGAGTTTCTTCTGACGTTAAATTTCCTGATGGGTATGTCTCTAATCTTTCCAAATCTGTTGAGAAGGGGGTAAATTTTGATGGGATGAAAATCCATGACTGCCATGTGTTTATGCAACGTTTAATGTCCATTTGCATTTGCTCAACTCTTGCCCAAAAACGTCCATGAAGCTATTGGAGGCATTGGTGCTTTTTTTCGGGATCTTAGTACAAGAACATTATCAGTTGATGTAATATCACAACTGGCATTGAATATTCCAATCTTGTTGTGCAATTTGGAAAAGATCTTCCCACCATCATTTTTTGATGTTATGGAACATCTTCCTGTTCATCTCCCACACGAAGCAGAGCTCGGTGGACCCGTTCAGTACAGGTGGATGTATCCGTTCGAGCGTTTCATGAAGCATCTTAAAGGTAAAGCCAAAAACCTATCTAAAGTGGAAGGCTCAATTGTGGCGGAAAGCTTGACGCAAGAGACTTCACACTTCACTTCATACTATTTTGCACCGAAAGTACGAACACGCAAAAGAGCTACTCGTCGATATGATGATGGAGGAGTTGGCCATACATATGCCGTTGAAGGTGTACCTGACATATTCTCGCCGATCGGACGTCTTAGTGGAAAACTAAAAGATGTTTGGTGGTCCAATGAAAAATATTATCACAGTGCACATACGTATATCCTGTTAAATTGTGAAGAGTTGTCATCGTATGAAAGGTACTTTTTAATTAATAATATCTTTATATGAGTTGTCAGTATTAATAACTATTTGTTGTTTTTCTCAGCACATTTGTTGATGAGGTTAAAGAATGCATATCTGGGGTTTCTGAAACTGAAATCAATGATCGTAAAGATCAACACTATGCCCAGTGGTTAAAAGGACAAGTACGTATAAAATTATAATTAAAAGACTACTTTAATTTGCTATATATCCAAATCAAGAAATTAAAGCGGAATTTTTTTCTTATTAGGTGGACCCGAATGATCTGGATGAATTTCCAACATGGTTCCATGAGTTATTACTAGGTCCGATGGCAAAAATAACTACAGCCTCAATGTATTTACTCGGGGCTATGTTTTTCACACATACCGTCACGGTGCAAAGCGGGCGACAACTAACTATGGAGTTTGTGTGAGGGGTGAAATCGATTTTTATGGAGTTCTGCAAGAAATAATTGAAGTAGAGTATCCTGGATGGTTAAGGCTGAAAACTGTTCTCTTCAAATGTGATTGGATTAATCCAACTGTTGGAAGAGGGGTACGCCTAAACAAGTTTGGAGTTGTTGACGTGAACAAATCACGACGGTACAACAGGTTTGAGCCATTTATATTAGCTTCTCAACCAGAACAGGTAACGTTTCTGCCATACCCTCGAGTTCGATCAACAGGAATTTCATGGTTAGCTGTAGTTAAAGTGACTCCGAGGGGCAAGATTGTAGGGGTTGAGGATGTTCCACTTCAACAGGACACTTGCGTAGATCTGTCTGAACCAGATGTTGATGAGGAGATTTTCTTAATAGACCCTCGGAACAGGCAAGTTGAAGATCTTCCCGATGATACAGAAGAAGAAGGTGATGATGAGTTTGCTGAAACCGATGATGACGATTTAGCGGAAGAAGACGGTGATGGTGATGAAGTAATAGAGGGAGATAAATGTTTGTTATTATGTAATTTGTAACTTTGTTTGTTTGAATTTTTTAAAAACCCTAAAATTCGATTTTACGACGGTTTTATGACGGTTTTTCTAAACCCTAAACCCTAAGTCTAGGTTTTAAGCCCTGAATGAATAGGGTTTCAACATTACGACGTCTTTACGACGAACCATCGTAATATCGTCGTAAAGTTACGAAGGTTTTACGACGAGTACACTATTTCATCGTAAAATCGTCGTAATGTTGAAATCCAAGAATTTGAATCTTTTATATCTTATTGGTTGTAAGGTATTTCACAAATGTTTTTGATTGGTTATCTTATTTTATATGAAATGCTATCAATCTGATCAAAATCAAAAATTTGAAAAAAAACATACATATTTACAAGTTCATGCATGTTTTCGTAAATGTTAAGTGAAAGGTTATATATTAGATTACGGAATTTCAATTTTTACTATCTCATGTCATAAATCCATCATGCATGCAAAGTTGTAAACCTTTTGTTATATGTTAGGATACAATAACCTTTGCATTGTTCTTTATGCAATATCCCATTTATAAGATTTAGGGTTTACTCACTTTTTTAAAAAACTTCGTAAAACCGTCGTAATATAATCGTAAATTTACGACGGTTTTACGTCTAAGTTCTCTAAAACCGTCGTAAAACCGTCGTAACGTTTGCACCGGATAGGCTCTCGATCCGAGGTACGAGGTTATAAATGTTTAGATGTTACGACGATTTTACGACGGTTTTGGGTAAAATTGTCGTAAAACCGTTGTAACGGTCAAACGCTCCCCTCACGACACGTGTCATGTCATGCAGTGGACCGACTGTTATACAACCGAATCGTCGTAAAATCGTCGCAAAGTTACGACGATTTTACGATGATCACAAAATCTATATAAGGGACGCGCGTCGCGCATTCCTCTCTTCTCCCCTCTCTCTCTACAATACTTTCTCTCTCTAAACCCTAAACCACTCCCTCTCTCCCTACTCTCCCAGCCAATACTTGTAAGTTTTTTTTTAAATTAATTTCATTACATATTCTTTTAGATTTAGGTTCGGAATTTAGATTTAGGTTCAGAATTTAGATTTAGGTTTCGGAATTTAGATAGGCCCGGATTTTGTAAATTTAAATAAATATTTGAAAAATTAGTAACAAATTTTTTTAAATTTTGTAGATTCTGTCGATATGGCTCCTCGGGCTAAGAGATTTCACTACCGACAGCTGGTCGATTCTGACGGTACGGCCCCGTCTACCTCGGCGACCGGATCAGCCATCCCGGAGTCCTCAGGAACACAACGGACGGTTTCCCAACCGGTCGTTGTACCGCAGCCGGCACCACCTCCACCACCACCAGCCGAACCAGCGGCTCCCGCACCGGCCGATCCTGAGGCTGATCCAATCCCGCCTGTACCGTATGCCCAGTTTACGGTACAGGATCTTCTGGCACAGCCGGGTCGTAAGACCATGAACAAACTCGACCCAGATCGAGCCCCGAGCACATTTTGGTACGTAATTTTTTTCCAACAATATTTTTACATTAATTAATAGTTATTTTTATATATTTGAAATTAATTTACATTTCTTTTTCTATTTGACTAGGTTTACGACCGACAATGCTGTCGGTCGTAACGTTGCGGATATCATCAAGGGGTTTTTCGTACAACCCCATACCAGCTGGAAGAAGCTGGATCAGGCCACACTTGACACTTGGTTCAAGTGTTTTGCGGTAAATAATTTACAATTTCGTTTAATTTTAATTTTAAATTTTAAATTTTTACAATAATTACTAACTTCTTTTTTTCCTAGCAAAACTGGCATTGGGAAACATCCGCACACGGACGTGTGGAGACGGCCTTCAAGGAGAAGGTCAAATTTCGCCTCAACAACACCGTTTCCGACTGGAAACGGAAGTGGGAGGTTGACGGCGACAAGGCCAAGCCGGCGCCTATGGCCAATACCGTCTGGCGGGGCCTTGTCCAGTACTGGTTAGATCCGCACAACCAGACTACGGCCGCCAATTGTTCTGTATCTAGGTAAGTAGTTAATTCCAATAATATTTACATTATCTGTTTTCATTAATTCTTATAATAGATTCTAATGAAAATATTTTTCAGGAACGCTACTGACGATGCGGGAAATCGGAAGAACGTTCTGCACACTTCCGGCCAGATTCCTTTTGCCGGAAGACGGCTTATGATGGTAAGTAAATTAAAATTACTAATTTTTTTGTTTTCAAATAATTAACCCTTATTTGTCGATACTAATTTTTTCATTTTGATTTTGTAGGTCGAAGATAACGGAGGAGAACTTCCTCCGATGACAAAGGTTTTCGCCGAGACGCATAAGAAGCGGAACGGCGAATTCACGGATCCTCGGGCAGAGGAGATCTACAACGCCGCTTGTGCGGCGATCGAGGAGTGACAGACGCAGCTGACTCAGCAGGCGCGTCAAACGTCTCCCGGAGGTAGCTCGGTCCAATCGACCCCGGCGCTGACGGTGGCGGAGATGGACCAGATCTTCGAAGAAGTAAATTTAATTACTATATTTAATTAATGTAACTTTATTTTTAAATTGAATTTCTAACCATAATGTTTTTAAATATTTGTAGGTTGCCCCAAAGAAAAAAGGGCGGGTATTAGGGATGGGATTCATCCGTGATACCCCGAGAGCTACGGTGACTGGTCACGTCCGGGTCCCGTATCCGGTTATCCGCCAGGAGATCGATCAGATGTGGACCCGTTACGAGACGAGGATCGACCAGCTCTACGGTCTCTTCGAGATCATGGGAGCCGACAACCCGGTGCTCATGGCGCAGTTGGACAAGCTGCGGGCAGATGGGGTTGTCGGATCGTCTGCCGCCGGGTCATCCACTAGGACGCTACCGCCGGTGCAGACGGACGAGGAGATGTTCCGATCTCTCGGGGTTGAGCCTCCTAGAGCCGGAGATCAGGCGCCGGCGGAAGCATCAAACCGAATACCCGGCAAGGAACACGTCCAGGACGATGGGGAGGAGGCCGGTGACGGGATCGACGATATAGATTTAGATTTAGATTTAGAGCTGTAGGTTTTTATGTAAATTACAATTAATTTTAATTTGAAATTTTAATTTCAAATTTTAATAAATTTTAATAAATTTTAAATTGTAAATTATTTTTTTAATTTAAATTTTAATTCGAATTAATTTTTTTTTAATTTTCAATTATATTAAACGTCGTATAATCGTCGTAATATCTTTATTAAACCCGTCGTATATTCGTCGTAAATATTACGACGAATTTACGACCAAAATGTACGACGACAAATACGACGATTATACGTCTGTGCTTTACGACGATTTTACGACGAAATAATTAAATACTTTACGATTGATTTACGACGATTTTTGCGTCGTACATTTTACGACGATCTTACGTCGACCATTAACGACCACTTAACGACGGTCCAGGCGAAGACCAAGTCGACGCAATTCTATGTAAAATCGTCGTAAACTGTACGACGTATTTACGACGATTTTGTTTCCCTCGATGTTACGACGAAACGAAACCGTCGTATATTATACGACGATTTTACGACGATTTGTCTATTACGACGATGACTTTACGACGATTTCGAAATCGTCGGTAGGTCGTCGTAATAGCCTATTACGACGAAATAACGACCATTTTGGCCGTTGTAAAATGATGTTTTTCTTGTAGTGGTTTATCTAAAACGATATGAAAGAATGAACGTATGAGACTTATTTATATAAGTGTTTAAGATTAGGGTTTAGGTCGGTAGTATTTCGTTTAGGTCACGTAAAATATGGGCCGTGAATATTTGTATGGGCTTACGATATTCATTTCCTCGAGTTTGTTTAAAAAAATTTAGTTAATATATCCAAAATTAATTATTCTCATTAAGGGGTAAGAGGTAATTAACCAGCTGAAACTCAATGAGAGACATCCATTGCTTATTCTGAACCCTCTTTTAATATATATGATAAAGTTAGAGCCAAAATTGTTTTTTTTTTTCTTAACTCCGATGGACTGATGAACCGTTTATTTGAGGTTGCCGTAGTTATAGTAAAGAAAAGGAAAAGAACCAAAACTAATTTTATTAAAAATAATCAATTTGATAAAATAGAGATTAAACTCAGGAAATAACAAATAGTACATGCATAGAATTTAGAACTGTAAGCTAAATCATAGACTTTGGTGGGATCATATACCAAGGGGTACCATCCACACTCATAAAACAATAACTTGTCCGTCTCCAAGACTACTAGTGGTTTGAGTGCCCATATGGGATCCACCCCAAACCAGGTAGTACTTTTATAGATCTATGGAATAAATTTTGGTCCATGTCTTCTGATCTGAATCGAGCGACCATATCACTAGGTTGGGCCACTTATTTTCGGAGACGCATAAACGATCATCCAGGTTGCACATGGCGATTTTTTCTATAGAGTCGTGGACGAAATGTGTTTTAGAGATGATTTGAAAAGTTTCAGCATGAAGACCGAAAGATAAAATCTTTGTTTTCACCCGAGTCCCGAGCAGTGAACCAATGAAGTGATCCATCTAAATGTATAGGATATTGGCGGTGAAGAATCAGATAAGGGGACGCAGGGACAACATATCTCCAAGCGTTTGTGGTAAAATCAAAAACTTGGCAAGTAGGCCTAAGACATCAGAATTGTATAACCAAACTGGCTTGTATGTGTCATTGATTTTGTCTTTACCAAATCCAGGAAAAGGTTCAGGGTTCTTGTATTTTAAAGACACTAGCTGATAGTTACATGGAGGTAGTGTTCGATGCCATCGAGTGGTGGGATCGATGACGATACTCGATTCACGTGAATCGTAGAGGTATATCAGACCGTCACAGCTACTATTGCAAACGTTGTAAAACTTGTTCTCCCAAGGTGTAGGGATCTTAACAGAAAGAGATGGCCCTAGCACCAACGTTCTCAAAGCATCAATGTAAGGATCATTAACAAGACAATCATACACGTACACCAAAAGTGGTTCTGGATCTCCTGATTGTTTACGATGGAGAAGATGTCTCTTTTTGAAAGAAGCGGATTGGATAGTAGATTTCCAATGCTTCGACACAAAATTGAACTTGAAGAGGGTTTTCACATCAAGTCTCTCCAGAATCTGCTCTATCACAGAGTATGGTAGCCAGTCTATATTGTTCTATCAATCTCTGTGAATGATGAAGAGATTGGAAAAAAAATGACTAATTTATAAGAAATTATCTTAGCATTATTCAACTAGGAATGGAAAAAAAAATTTGACTAAAAAAGGAAATGCAAATTTATTTGTTAATTATGAATACGATATCTAAAATATCAAAAAAAAGCGGATATAAAAAAAAGGTCAGTTGAAAAAAGGAAATAAAATCTCATAGGTTACTTTTGAATCGAAGGTTAATTATGATTCAAGTAATATCTTAAAACCCTAGCTCTTCCTCTTTTGGGCTTTGACTTTACTTTGGGCTATGAACCACCATCATTTTTGATTTAAGGTAATGAATAAAACAGAACTATTCGATCGACTTTGGGTGGGTCGCAGGTAGAAAAAACAATTGGGTCACTTTATTAAGGCCCAGTAACAGAGCACAAAGCGAAAAGTTTATAGACAAAAACGGCATGACGTTCAACTGTCTACCGGCGAAATTACACGCAGTCAATCAAAACTTCTTGAAATCACATGAGATATCGAGTAACGAAGATACCTATCAACCAAAAAAAAAAAAAAAATCGAGAAACGACGATTATAACCGAAAGTTATAAGAGAAAGAAGAGTCACGACTTTTCAAGAAACTTGCAGAACGTCCTTGCTCTTATCCTCTCGCTAGTCAGTCCCTATATATACGCAAAGTCACTAAGGCCTAAGAATCAACAAAGCAACAAAAGAGCAAAGCCAAGCAAAAGAGAATTAAAACGCCAAAAAGAGTGTAACGATGTCTATAATTCCGAGCTTTTTTGGAGGCCGAAGAACAAACGTGTTCGACCCGTTCTCGCTTGACGTATGGGATCCGTTCGAAGGATCAGGTTTGGCAAACGCACCCGGTAGAGACGTGGCAGCGTTCACAAACGCTAAAGTGGACTGGAGGGAGACACCTGAGGCGCACGTGTTCAAGGCGGACTTGCCTGGGTTAAAGAAAGAAGAGGTGAAGGTGGAGGTTGAAGATGGGAACGTACTTCAGATAAGCGGAGAGAGAAGGAGCGAGAACGAAGAAAAGAGTGACAAGTGGCACCGTGTGGAGAGGTCTAGTGGTAAGTTCATGAGGAGGTTTAGGCTGCCGGAGAATGCGAAGATGGAGGAAGTTAAGGCTTGTATGGAGAATGGTGTTTTATCGGTTATGGTCCCGAAAATTCCTGAGAGGAAGCCTGAGGTCAAGTCTATTGACATCTCTGGCTAAAGGGAATGGTCAAGATGGAAAGTTGAAGACATAAATGCGTTGTTGTGTAATAAAATGATGTGCAAGTTTTCTTTCTCCTGTAATGATGAACCGCGTTGTATCAAAGTTAGTGAATATTAATAAAAGAGTAGTTTGAAATACCTTTTTATATGTAAGGTTTGTAGCTGAATTATGTAAACATGAGTCCATATCTTAGTCCTAACAAGTTTTAGTCTAGTGATAATCACGGTAATATCAGCAAAACATTTAAGGAACTAAGAAACCTTCAGGGATGACTTTTTGTTGGACTAGGATTGTTGTGGCTGTGATTCGCCGAGGACAAGTGTTCGAAGGATTGGCATCTGGCTCTCGAGAAGTTCCCGTTTGGTCAGGATTCTATCGGCAGAGCAGTCATGTTCCTGTACATATGAATTGAAACAGCTTAAGAGATCATTTTTCTAAAGAGAGTAAAATGGTTATATCCCGAAAAAACAAAGAGGAGATTTGAACCTCTCCCGATGAAGCCGATATTAGAGCAAGAAGAGTGACAGTTGCTGTTTGGTAATCCGTCAAAGTCTTGTACGCAGATTCATCAAGTTTATCCTACAAAGTTGAAATTGACGTCAGACCAAGATGTGATACTAAGTGAAAAGACGCTAACTAATTATTTTTTTCTACGTTGTAATACCTTCAAGTGTGAAATAGCTGCAGCAATAGCTCGACCAGGGGCTTGTAAAGCTTTGTTGTGAACCTGTCAAACAATTTTCCAACCATAACTTGATATCCGGATTTTCAACTTAGGATGTATTTTACGCTAACATGGAAACATACCTTAATATAAAGGAGAGAAACAACTTTAGCGAGAAGTGCAACGGGGTCTGATTCAGTAGAAACTTGAGATATCAAATCCTGCAAGCACAAGAAAAAACATCGTCAACAGATAAAAAGAAGTGATGAGGTCATTTTAATATATTGAAACAACAATATGTTTTTGGTACACACCTTGCGGTATGCATGTAGGAGAGTCCTTTCCAGTTTCTTGTCAAGCTTTTTCAAGATCAATCCACTGCAAAGATGAAGATGACATTCAGTCGATCTGGTGAATAGTAAACAGACATGCTTCAGAAATATCTTGATAAGTATGAACTATAATACCTTTCCTCTGCCAGCTCTCTGAAGGTGGTCATGAAAATGTCTACGCGCTGAAACACACGAATAATTCAATCAATGGAGTTTATTTTATTATTCACGAGAAGGAAAGAAAAAAGTGAAACAAAAGGCTTTAAATACTCCCTTTAACAGGGTGATTATCAGGAATAGGTGGAACAGGAATTTAGTGGTCAGGCCTAAGTAATCATAAGATTCCATTCTCAACCAGTAGCTACATTTTCATATTCATATCATTTGTTTCAATCACCGACTCCCATTCAGTTTCTAACAGAATAGAAAAACTCTGGCTCTATGTTCACTAACGAATATCTGACCTTTCCTTCCAATGCCTCAATTAGGGAAAGGGCCCTTTTCGATAATGGACCGTTGAGATTTTTAGCCTGCCCAAAAGGAAAAGAAAACACAAGAACTTTGAACATCAGCTAACATTATTTTAGAATATAAAGTGCAATAACAAAGTACTTAGTTAAATTAGTCATCAAATTCACTTACAAGGGCCGTTCTTTCAGAAGAATCAAGCAAAACCGGATCTTGAGCTTTGGAATCTTCAACTTCAATACCATTCTTCAATTTGTTGTGGATGTCCTGTTTTGATAGTCAAAGCTAAATTAGTTAATACATTAAGAAAATGACCTTAGAAATCTCTATTTACCTTATTTTTGACTTACCAAGTCATGAAGAAGTGTATCAGCAATTGTAGCTGCTGTTGTTCTCAGCAGATGCCTATGTAAAACAACCTAGGACCAGAAGAAAACAAATTGTTACACTATATTCTTTAGTTAGCAAGTGCCGCTTGCAAAATGAACTGAAAGTACTTACTGAAGTCGATTGGTCATCTTCAAACAGTTCTAGCGCTTTTTCGTACAGCTGCATATTTAGGAAGGACTGCAAAAAGGAAAGCCAATAAAATGAGGATCGCAGGAAAGACATAGATAGTCAAACAAAAGATAAAGCTACAGTTGAAGCAGTTAGTGTCAACCTCATCAAGCTTTTTCTGAAGATCATCCATCAAGCGCTTCAATCTATCTGCATTTTCTGTGAAGACTTTCTTTCTTCTCTCCTTTAGTGAATTAATGAGCATAGGTCTCATATGATCAGCTAAATGCTTAAGAATTGAATCTGGGTTCTCCAAACCTGCCAGAAACCACATAGCTTCTGTCACATGAGCGATCGCTAGATTATTTTTTATGCATACATAAGAAAGATTTTCTCAGATGTACCTTCATCTTCAAATTCAGGCACAGAGTCGACGATCTTTTTCATCACCCATTCGTCTGGCGGAATAACGTTATTACCTTCTTGCGCCTTAAGGGACTCTTTCTTGCCTCCTGCTTTCGAATCTAACTTCTGAGACGACGATGAATCCCTGCCTTTCTTCTGGTTTCTCTTAGATTTAGGACGAGCTTCCTCTTCATCATCTAGAACAGTCTCAACGGTTGCTGTCTTCATGCTGACAGACTTCCCTTTTTTCTTCTTTGATCCTCTGTCCGTATTAGCAGGTATACTTTCTGTCGACTCTGAAGATTTGCTTGAAGGAACTACCAAACTAGCAGTAGAAGCTTGGATGCTGAAAGCTTCTGCCTCTTTCTCAATTTGATCATATATGCCCTAAACATTAGTAAGTCAAACTAAGATATAGTCCAGATAGAGAAAAGCAAACGGGAGAGACAAACAGCTCGCAAGGAAACTACTAATGATATTCTCCATTTAATATGTTTACCTTAATGAACCCACTGCTTAGGACATATGATTCACCCAAGATAAGTGCTTTCTCAGCCTGGAAGGGAAAAGGAATCAGCAATTAATAGCAAAAGAGCATTGACTGGTTATCACATTTGATCAAAATCCCACCTTGAGAGCTGATTGGACGGAGGGACAAAGAAGCAACATCTTGTTTGCATCCTGTGACGTGAATGATGCAGGCAATACAGTGAGGGAATCGATCCTGAACCGAGGATCAAGAATTTCAGTAACATATATAGACAGCATAAAGTAAAAGCAAACAAACACCATAGACAGAGGGGAGAAGCGTAAGAGCATTTAGCTCACCAACTGTTTTGTTCAATAGCATCCTCGGTTGCAGCATCCAGCATCTCAATCATTGAGGAATGAATAAATACAGCAGATAAAGGTTTACCATCTGGATATCTAGACTATACATGTCACATAACAAAAACTATAATGAGAAGAAAAAAATGAGAGAGGCAACATAACACATACCATTCCATAACTAACAGTTTCACAAACTACAGAAGTATTACGCTAAACTAACATGATACAATACCTGTAAGAACTGCACGGCCTGAGAAATCCCAAGCTTCTGCATGGTCTCGTAGGTAATATAGGAATTCTGCAGGAAAATGGAACAAAATAAACCATAAATTTATTGATTCACCATTTCTTCAAGAAAGAATAATTTACAGAACATGTAAACTGTAGTCCGATGAAGTTTAATTTTAGTTCTTTTCCGCAACCAACCGATGAATAAATTAACTCATACAGAAGGACATTTTAGAAAAAAGGGTGAGCAAACCTGTGAAAAAAAAGAGTCTACACATTCCTTTTGAGCAATTGCAAAAACCTGCCACCAAAATAAAACTGCTGAGTTAATCTGATGAATTTTAATTGAACATAGGAAATAGAAAGCATGGAAAATGCATTAGATGCCAGAAACCTAAAAAAAAAAATAAGTTTTTTAATAACATACACTAGGAGTCCAATGGGTGCCAGCACGAAGTGATCCAAGCATCTCCTCTTCCTTCAACAGTCGGTTAAATATAGACTGGAAAAACGAATTCTCAATAGGGACTCCACTAGCTCCATTCATTTCTTGTACCAACTGTTGCAATGGCGTCCACAATGCCGACAAATTGGAAGGAACAAAGATACCCCTGGAAGCACCTCTAACCATAGCAGTCACACGTGCTACATAAGCAGGTGTATATAACTGTCCACCTTCTAGCCTTGCTTTCACCTAAGAAAGATAAAAAAAAACATCTACATATATCATAGCTCCTCATTCACTTAAACAATGTGGAGAGCTTATTATAGGAGAAGCAACCATTACCAAAGTTCCAAGTCGAGGCTCTAAAACGGATTGTACCAACTCAGAGCCAACCTGTAACTGACCAGCAAGCTCAGCCACAGAAACTTGGCTGCACTCTTGGAGCCTCTCGTTTATTTCTTCTGCAATCGAGTCCCAATATGTTTGCGATATTATCTCTCCCTGGACAAGCATTAGCCCTGGATCACTCGAGACCACATCTTGTGCTTGCTTCTCCACATGATACAAATCAACCCCAATCGTATCAGCGAGATCAATGACAGAGACACGGCCCAATTTACTGATCTCGCTAGCAATTTCATTCCTCAATTGCTCCTGTGAACCAATCAAAACACAAACAGTAAAAAGCTAAAAGCTCGATCAAGCAAATTTGACTTCATTTTCCGATCAACTTCCTCATGCAACAAGCAGATTTATCCGTATTTCACACCATTTACACAGCACACAATGCGAAACCTTGTGATGATTCTTGGAGTATATTCATAACGGATTTTGCTCACGAAACAAGAGAGAAAGCGAAATAGAATCGGTACCTGAGTGATGTATTCCTTTCCGGTGACGGTGTGAAGAAGATCGAAGTCTATGACGCCAAGCTCTTGTAGCTTCTGAACCAATTCGACGACATTTCGATCCGATAATCTGACGCTTGACTTCACCTGCTGAGCGAACTCGAACTGGCGCTGCAATTCCAACAATTCTTCATCCATCTTCCTCGAGATATCGCCGGAAATTTAGATCAAATTTGATATCGTCGATGCAAGTTATCGGTAGGATTTTTCCGTCAGTTACTCGATTTTCTCGGCAAGATTTGATTATGTTCAAACTCCGGATTAAGTATCTTTCCCCAGAATGTTTTACTAATTAGACCAATGTTTAAAAAAACCGGACCGCCCGGTTATCGGTACAAGCTAAAGCAAACACTTTTATTGATTCTGAAACTTAACCATAAACCCTAATTCTTCAGGACGTTCTTTTTCTTCTTCTCTCCTCTGGTTAGTCCGTGGAGGACTGCAAATCGCCGGCTCTTATCTTCAGTTCTTCATTTAAAGTGAGGTGAAAATCATTTAATCTTCACTTAGTTTCTGTTGGTTAGTCTTCTGATAAGGAATCGTTTCTTCTTCTAGCTTAGTTCTGTGTAAATTCGTGTTCTATCTCTGCTTCTTTTCTTTTAATGCTGTGAACTTTGAACAGAATAGGAGATAAATAACGAGTAGTTTAGAATTGAAAGAAGGAGTTTTTGCTTCAATAAACAAAAAGCCTACACAGAATGTTGGTCAGAACGATGTAGAACATGATTTTTTTTTTTGTGAGAACACTCAATGTTGATCTTGAAACAGGTTCTTAATCCATCGTTTTCAGTTCTACTTTAGAGTTAGAGAAACATGATCTGCTATTCTGTTTCTGTATCTTTTTCGGTTCTGTGTATTTGGTTTTTACTTTCTGTTTTCTCAGTGGTAGAATTCAGAAATTTGGCAACTTTAATTTAGGAAGAGAGACACTTACTAAAACTCTGTTGTGTAGAGAAGTATTTAGAGCTATGGAGATCGACAGAGAAGATGGCAGAACGCCAAATCAACTGAGACCTCTTGCTTGTTCTCGTAACATCCTTCATCGTCCTCATGGCTCTGCTAGCTGGTCGCAAGGTACTTGTTTTAGTCTCCATCTTTCTTTTTGTTCGATTACATATATCTAGCTTACTACTCCTTTTCGAATGGGATTCATGGAACTTTCTAATGGGTATGCTTCTCGTTTATATATTAGGGGATACAAAAGTCCTAGCTGCAGTTTATGGACCTAAAGCAGGAACGAAGAAGAACGAGAACCCTGAGAAGGCTTGCTTTGAAGTCATATGGAAGCCTAAATCCGGGCAGATAGGTATTATTAAATAGAAATGCATTTAGTTTGATCATGTCTGGATTTGATTGTTTTTTTGCTGCTTGTGTCCGTGTTGTAGGTGGTTCTTGGTTTCATCGGGTAGGACTTAGTGTTTCTGACTGAGTTTAACTCTGCGTAATTTTAGGAAAAGCCGAAAAAGAGTATGAGATGATACTAAAAAAGACAATACAGAGTATTTGTGTTTTGACGGTAAATCCAAATACCACCACTTCAGTGATAATTCAGGTGAGTAACCAATCTCAATGCCTTTGCCTTTGTTATAATGTCCTGTCTTGTAGAAACTCATTTCATCAATTTGAGTTGTATGTCTGATGTTTTTCATTTTTTGCTTGCCGTGTAGGTTGTACATGATGATGGTTCTGTATCCTTTTTAAGATGCTCAGTAACCATTTACTGATGTTGTCTCAAGCACATTCAATCCGGTTGAGCATTTATAGAGAGTAGTGAAAGCTTGTAAATCCTAGCTCTGGAATAATGAAAATGTTTTACTGAGATAAGTGGTGCATTGATTTAAAAGACAGCTTTGGTTTGCTTGTTCCTTAATTCATTTTTTGTAGCTTTTACCGTGTGCTATAAACGCAGCATGTGCAGCTTTGGTAGACGCAGGAATACCTATGAAGCATCTCGCTGGTATATATATATATATAGTTGCAACTTATGCTCCTCTAATTCACTTTCTGTGCTTCTTCTAATTGCTTCATCGGCGTTTATAATTTTTCAGTTGCTATATGTTGTTGCCTGGCTGATAATGGATATGTTGTACTCGATCCAAACAAGCTTGAAGAAAAGGTTTAATTAAAAAGACCTTATTGTCCATTACTGTTATCTTGTTTTCCTTTCTCGGTATTGTTTATACTTACTTGAACTGCAATGGACAGAAAATGAGGCTTTCGCTTATTTAGTCTTCCCAAATACAACTCTCTCTGAGCTCCCGGAAGGATCATCAGAAGGCGAGCCTGTAGAGCATGGGCTCATTACATCAGTTACCTATGGAGTAATGTCAGGTATTGCTATAACTTCTCTTTCTTAAATAAAACTCACTATGCTGCATTATATGTGGTCTGTTGTGTTCATACATTTCATTTGTTTCAGATATGTCGTTTTAAGAAGTTTTGTTTCTCAATCGCGCTTTTGTTTTGTTTTTGTTTTTGTTTTTGTTTCAGTTGATGATTATTTCCTGTGTGTAGAGAACGGTCGTGCTGCTACGGCTAGTTTATCTGCATTTTTTAGGAAGAACTTCCAACAAGGACAAAGAGATTCATCCAAATCCGGTTAAAAAAGCATGAATCCATAATGGTTTACTTGAGATTTTTGAACGATTTAATATCATCCCTGTTGTAGCTTTTTTGGAACCCTTATCTTCAACATGTCTAATCAAAATCAAATGCAAGAATGTCTCGTATGATTAGATGCTTATGCACACATGAACCTCTATTAATGCTTCAAATTTATTATTAACTAAGGAATTTAGTAATGACAATACAAACAACTTGTCGCTAAACAATTATTTTAGATTCTCAAATAGCAAATGAGCTATTGAATTCACTTATCCAACATACAAAACATATGGTGATTATTTGCAAGCCATAAGACGACTTACAATAAGTTTCAAGTTCAATCCTCTTAGGTCGATGTAAAAAGGGTTTCATTAGTGTTCTTGAGACGTTGAAGCATCAGCTCATAGAGCGCAAAACCGCCATGGTGGCAACCTGGCATTCTTGATGTCATCCTCTTCAGCTCGTCCTGATCGATTATTATAAAGAGAAGCTACATTAACTCGATGATGGGATCATAGCATTTTAGAGAGTAAAACATGTATGTTCAAGGGTTAAAAACTAAACCATAGAGACAGTGTGGAGCTGTGTTGACTCAAACCCATCTTCAGCATTAGAGTATAATCTTGGTACCTCATCTGAATGATGACTACACTTGGTAAAGAAAAACATAGCTGGTCTCACATTTAGCTCCCTCCGAGATATTCCGATGAAGAGAGGAGAGCTCTGTGATTGTAAAACACCGATCAGGATTTAGATGTCTCTAGGGATCCTAAGTAAGAATAAAAGAAAAACCCTCTCTGACTTACAAGAGATGATGCTGGTATTCCAGTTTCTTCGACAACTTCATTGATAATGCTATCAAACATTTCTTGAGCTACCTTCTTGTTTAGAAGCTCACTGGTTTCACCATCTTTCTGAAGCTGATGAGAATCATCGATACCTACTGCTATTGGCTGCAATGTTTAAATTCATCAACCATGAAACAAAGAGTTAGACAAAGAGAAGATATGATGATGCTTTATGTCAATACCTCTGGATGGCCTCCAGGGAATACGTAGTGACCTGGAAATTCCCCGACGTTATCACTCCGGCGTAACACAATAATCTTTTTGTCAGAAGTCTCGATCACTGCACCATTACCCAGTGGACTTGATGTATGTCGACATCTTACAGAGTCATCTGTTGGGAGAACAAAACTATGGCGATTAAGAAACCTAATCAAAATCACCTGGAAGCTCTCCCGTTTCAAAAGACAAAACTAGACAATGATCACAATAAGTTTCTCGGAGATTAGTATATGTGTGTACCTTCTGATGTAACAAGGAACCGCTCCCACAGAGAACTCAAATTAGTTCCTACAAAAGTCCTTGGAAACCATGTCCGTGATCAATTACTCTCTTCATGTATACCAGGAATCGAAAAATTAGAGTTCTTTCTGATCCTATGCAAAAAATGACAAAGAGAGATAAATGAGTAACCTGTAATCTGTCAGTCCAAGGCGAAGGCAGACGTGTGGTACTTCATCGCCATCACCATCACCATCTAAACAATATGATCCATACTGAACATTTTTAAACAACTTTTTAGTGGAAATTTGATTACATTGAATGAAGTAGCTACTTTGATTAGTGACCCAAGTACAAAACAACTTCAAAGACAATACATCTCGTGCATTAATTCTCATCATCTTTTTTTTATCCTTGCAATATCGAAACTCAAATATAACATGAAACGCTAGGCAAAAACTATATTGCATACTCTGAATTTTTGGCCATTGAACAATGATGAATTCCCCTGTGTTCTCTCCTCCCAAACCTAATTTGCCAAGAACACGCATCAGTTTCTCTCATCAAAAGCTCGTACATATCTAGAGAAACAGGAGGTACGGATCAATATGGATACGAAGAAACGGCAACATTCAAACTGTGAAATGAAAAGTGAGAACCGAAATCTCCATTTCACTAAAGATTTCAACAATTTCGATCCAGCATTGTTGAATTATCGAATCAGAAAACCAAACACAAGCTGTAGATTCGCTTTGATTCTCTCTCACCTGCGCAATGGAATCTTCTAGATCAGGATCTGGATGTGGAATCCGATCATGCGATTTCGAGAAATCCACGGAGACCTTGAGCATTAACAAACAACAAAACAATATTTGAATACGGAAACTATAAAATCACAGTGTGTGTGTATATTCGATTAACGGAGATGAGAGAAAACCTGAGATAGAGAGAGGCCAGAAGGACATGACAGAAGAAGCTGGTATCGTGATGTTTCAGGGATCATCACTTGTGCTATTTTGGCCATGGAAGAAGAAGCTCCTGCGAACCATGGACACACAAATGACAAAGCTATGGGAGAGAAATATGCGTCTCCGGACGTCGTCAGTCACATGCCGGACTAATGTGTGTGGGCCGAGACACACAATGGGCCGAATCAAAAATCCTTTTTTCTTTATTATTTTATATATAAAATCCACAATTACATAAATAATACAATAAAATAATTTTGAAAAACAAGAAAAAAATAAACAAATATGAGATGCTTTACAATGAAAAGTTTTTTCTCATTTTCATATTCGAATTAATCTGATATAATTCATTCTCGATCAGCAAATATAAACACCACTAGATTTTTGATCCGTGCTCGGAATGAAAATTAACTTATAATATTGACGGTGATGTTTTTAGATAAAATGTATAATTGGATTAAATTTATAATTAGATATTTTTATTTCTTATAGGTAAGTTTATAATTTCATAAATAAATTGTTTATTTCTCGCCATTTTTACTTATTTTCATGTCCCTAAATCTAAATTTAAAAAAAAAAATATTTTGTTTTAATTATGTGATTTTATAATATTTAATTTTAATTTTAAATTCTTTAAAATTTAGTAATGAATTTCAAAATCCCTGAAAATTCACAAATTCTAACTTATTTTGTTTTGTTCCTGCAACGATTTATTTTTAAAATCAACAAAATAATTTTTTTATTGCTATCCATTATTTTAAAGTCAAATTCTTTGCAATATTTTTTTGAAGTACATTAACAAAAATGTACTTTTATAACATTTAAATATATATATATATTTGAAAGATTATTGATTGATTATGACTCCTTTCTCATTATTATTATTGTTGTTCCATATGAGACTTTATAATTGTTATTCATTTTAACATCTTTCAAGTTTTACTTTGTTCAATATTTAACACTTTTAAAATTCATAAAATTATATTAAAATTTCACAAACTTTAGTTTACTTAGTGTTCTGGTTCCTACTGTGGATTATTTTTTAAAAGTTAACAAAATAAAACTTTAATATTGTCTTTTAAATCGATATTCTTTTTTTTTTGTTCAAAGATTTCTTCATTAAAGCCTAAACCAACTGGTTTAGCATATTGGTCTCTTAAAAGTCTCTGAGACTATTATTATCAGCCAAATAATTAGCTTCGCGAGGTACAAAAAGGAAAACAATTTCCTCAAAACAAAGAGATAGATTCAGGATATCATGAAGGATTCCATGGATTTCCGATAGGGTCTTCTTCTGATTTATTGCTTGAGTCAGGGCAGCAGCATCCAATACCAGATATAGTTTTTGCAGACCCAGATCGATCGCATCCTGAAGCGCTGATCTGATGGCGACAGCTTCTGCCACTAAAGCTGATCCAATTGGAGATTCTGCCACCGCGGTATTACTCTCCCTTTTTAAATTGATATCCATTATTCTAAAGTCTCTAAAAGTCACAATTCTCTATCATATCGAGGAACTTCCAAGTGAGGATAATGGGAATGGTATATCAACAAATTTTTTATAATGAAGCTCAAACTAATCTCATAAACTTTTATCCATATTTTTATCATATATTAGAATCATTCAAAATCTCAATTCAACTATCGCCATTTGTCTCCTTCTTATACTCGGGTAAAAAATTAATTTTATCAATTTTTCATTTGTAATCTCATATTTAAATCGTTCAGTTCTTGCTATTTTTACTATTTTTGTGTCTCTTTTAGTCTAACTTTGAAGACTTTTACTTTATTTTGATTAACTATGTGATTTTATAAAATGTTACTTTACTTTAAAATTAAAGTTTTAATTGATCTAATCAAGATTAACATTTGGAAAATCCATAAAATTCTTCTAAAAAGTCACAAATTCTAACTTAGCCTTTTTGTTCTTAGGATGGTTTAGTTTTCAAAACCAACAAAATAAACCTTATCTTTTCTTTTGAATTGCTATCAATTATTCGAAAGTCAAATTCTCTACAACATTTTCTCAATTGTGGTGCTTCAATATTTTTTTAAAGTACAATAATAAACTAAAGTTAATGTCCCTAACAATCACTTCTTTCTATCTGATAAAAGAACTACCAGCTGATTATAATTGTGGGAATGACATATCAACTTAAATTTTTAAATTAATTCAAAGTACTCGCATAAACTTTTATATGTATTATGATTATACATTAAAACCGTTAAAAATTTTAACTCAACTATCGCTATTCGTCTCCTTCTTATGCTCGGTTTTTGAACCTAATATTATCGGTTTTTCATTTGAAATTTCATTTCTAAATCATCTGATATTTGCTATCTTTACTATTTTTTCATATTCAGTCAGACTTTATTTTATTTTAACTTTTCAAATTTATAAACTCTTACTTTATTTTAAAATATTTAAAGTTCTAATTTATCTAATCAATATACTTTTAAAACACGTAGAATTCTTCTAAATTCTTACAAAGTCTAACTTAGTCTTCTTGATTCTGCTATGCTTTAGTTTTGAAAATCATCAAAATAAAATCTTACCTTTTCTTTTGAACCTATTATTTTAAAGCCAAATTTTCTATAACATTTTCTTAATTGTAAATTGTGGTGCTACAATATTTTTTTGAAGTACATTAATAACCTAAGTTAAAGTCTTTAAAAATCACCTCTCTCTCTGAGATCAAAGTACTTCCAAGTGAGAATAATTTTGGAAATGACACATCAACAAAAAATTTTAAATCAAGATCAAACTTATTGCATAGATTTTTATTTGTAATGTAATTATACATTAGAATCCTTCAAAATCTTAACTCAACTATCGCCATTCATCTCCTTCTTATAGGTTCAAACTTAATTTTATCGATTTTCATTTGTAATCTCCTATCTAAGATGTTGTTTCTCCTTATCCTACTATTTTCTCGTCTCATTCAGACTATATTTGAAATTCTTATTTTATTTTTACTATGCAACTCTATAAACTTGTATTTTATTTTAAAATCTTTGAAGTTCTAATTTATCCAATCAAAGTTTAACATTTTTTATAGCGCTTATCTGGGCTATGCTATGCATGAGTGCAAACCAAAAGACGAAGGTAGCTTTCGCAACAGACTGTTCTGAATTGGTGAAGATGGTGTCGACACCAGAAGAATGACCAGTTTTTGACTTACATTTGGAGGAGTTTGTGAAGAGTAAGGAGGCTTTTATCTTTTTCTAATATCACACATTTCGCGCGCAAAGAATATGAAGACAGACAACTTAGCACGAAGTGCACGAGTCTACCCTCACGGTGTTATATATGTAAACTCGGTACCCCGGTTTGGATTTCTGAACCGTTCTAAGTATCTAGGCTGTTGACAAAAAAAAAGTTTTAAAGTTTTAAAACTGTAAAATTCTTTACAAATTCACAGAGTCTAACTTAGTTTTTTTTTGTTCATTAAATATCATGAAATGTAGATCTAAGCTTTTATTTCTCCTACGCTTTCCATTTTACTCAAGGGACCAAACTTACCAGCTGTTGTCTTTATCAAAGTATTAGAAGGCTTTCAATAAGTTTTCATCTAAACTTGGTGTAATCGATTGTTTCATACCATCTACATCAGTCTGAAATATACATAAAAATGCTTCTCTTTTAAATTTCTTCTTTCTTTCTACAACAGGGCTATGAGATGGTATATATTCGTAACTGTACGTTTAAGACCTTCAATTCAAGTGTGTCAATAACACCTTTATTCCAAAGTAAATGCCAATAACATCTATTCTATTAAAACAGAAGCACATTTAGTACTTGTATCCAAACACTCCCAAAGTTTTTTAATAATATTTTATTTTAATTTTATATTTAATTTCCGAAAATTAGTTATTAATTTATATATTTTTAGATTTCCTAAAATCTAGGTCATCTTTAATTTAAATTTCAAATTATTAAAAATTTAATTAAATTTAGTTACAAAAATTTGCATTCAATTTAATTTAAATTCAAAAAATTCAAAAAAAACTATAATTAAATTTTATTACGAAAATTTAGATAATAATTTTAATATTTTAGAATTTCTTAAATACAGGAAAGATTTAATTTTAAATTTTAAATTTAAATAATATTTTTTAAAAAATGCATAGTAAATAAATATTTTATCGTATTTTATCATAAACAATCGGTTTAAAATATCAAATATTTGAGATTAATAAATATTTATATTATACAATAATATGATCGAGCTGATTAGAGTTATATATATATATTTAAGGTCCATGAGTTAATTTATTAAAACATGTAAGATATTAAGATGATTTGAGACAATTAAACTAACAGGTTAGCCTGTTTATTTATATATATATATATATATTTTTTTTTAATAGTACATATAGTAAATAAATATTTTATTATATTTTTTCATAATCAATTGGTCCAAATAATATTAGTAAATATTTATAGGGTTATACAATTATAATTATAGTCTTATACGGGTTAGTTTTTCAAAACATGTAAGATATTAAAAATGATTTAAGACAACTAAACGAATAGATTAGCAAATTCATAGATATATAAATTGTTTATATGTAATCTAAATTCACATAATAACAAAGTTTATAATTAACATTAGATCAATGTATACTTAATTAACGTATACTCTTATTCTACTAATATACAAATTTTATTGTTGAAAATTAAAATATGATAACAATTTTTTGATTTGAAAAAATAAATAACAAAAATAAATTATATCTAAACAAAAAAAATAAATACAAATTATATTAGAAATAAAAAATAAAACATTCCCGTGCGGACGCACGGGGTTAAAATCTAGTAACCATATTACAATAGTATCACAGACCAAAAATACGACAAACAAAGTTGAATAGAAATTCAAAAATACCACTTTTACCACTTTTACCCCCAAAAAAAATAGAAACCGTTAGATCGCCAAGCGATAATTCCATCAACGTTTTGCTGTGATACCTCGATGGATTCTTTCTGCCAATGTACCTACATATAAAAATAAAACCAAAACAAAACCTATTGAGATCAAAGATCTTCATAAATCATAAATTAAAATTAATACGATAAATTTGATATAAATTATAATAATATTATGTAAATTGAGAGCTAGCAAAATTTCAAGGACATTATGATTTATGAATGAATTGAAAGCTTGATTTATAGGAAAACATTGAGTTGCAAAAATAATTAGGTTAAACCGGAAAAATTTAAATAAATCGTACATAAGCTTGCTCCACTGACTATTTATAGTTTTAAATAACGTCGTAAAACATTATCACAGTTATTGTTGTAAGAATCAGATGATCAAGTGTTTGAGTTTCACCTTATTGACACTCGTTTTGGCATGTTTCTTATTGTATCAGTTTGGTTTGCTCCATGTCGAGAAGTCAGTAGCAACTCTTCTTTATATCGTGGAAGCCAGAAGTTGTAACCGAGATTTTTGACCTTGAAGAGGCAAAAACATTATATTAGTGTAATAAAAAAGTCCAATTCTGAGTTTGTTCAAAGAAAAACTATCCACTTTTGAGATATTGTTGAACTTTTTGTTGTAGTACAATCTCTTTGTTGAACTTTTGTTTACACCGAAAAAATCAAAAATATGAGAACTACTACAAAAATAATATGTAATGTATAACTAATTAGAATTTTCCTATGGAATATAATTAAATATAATCCAAATCTTATTTATGGTTATTATCATTTACTTTCATTTTAACCATGATATATTCTACTATTAACTAAACTAGGTAATTTACCCGCAGCTTGCGCGGGCGAAATTTTTTTTATCAATTATAACATAAACAATTGATCATATTTGTGACTATTTAAAAAAAAAAACAACATTTTGAGAATTTGTTTGATGTTGAAAACTTAGCATATACCAAAATTTTCATCTTGTACCATTTGTGATATAACTCTTATAAAATATTAAGATATGAAAATTAAAACAGAGTAAAAATAAACAATAGATCATATATTCTTCTTATATGAGTCTATAATGGGTTAAATGGATCAAATTAAAATTAAAATATAGACAATATATATTCTTAATAAAATATTTTTTATCCTTAAAAAATAAACAATAGATCATATATGTCACCATCATTTATACATGTATTATAAATGCATAGATAATACATAAATATTACTATTTTTATTTTCGTTCTTCTCCGACTTCTTATTTTTTTATTATTCTTTTTTTCCAAAATTTTAATCTTATTTTGCATTTATAACCTAAACATTAACTCTATGTTCTCTTATCAATCTTCAGATTATTTTTGGAACTATTCTTCATTAGTTTCGTTTTTTTTTGAACTTTTCTTTTTATATGTTTTGGTTTCTCGTCTTTTCCTTCTTCAAGGTTTGCTAAATTAGATGATAGATTCTCATATATTAACTTTTCATGTCTTCACTTATGTGAAGAACCGTCACCGTCTCATACAATGAAGTTTTCATTCTTCTTTATTTACAATATTGTCTTATCCGACTATTTTTCTTTTTTTCGTCTTTTTCTTCTCCATATTCTTTTATCTTTTAGGTTTTTCATATTCTTCATCCTATCCTTTTTATCTTCCATCATTTTGAATTCCTACTTTTTTTATTATTTTCGTCTTGTTTGACTTTTTAATTTTCCTTCATTCAGTTTTTGTTCTTCTTTCGATTTTCTTTGTTTTATTCTCCTACATCATCTTCTTCATTTTCTTCTAATATCTTTGTATTCTCCATCTTCTTCTTCTACTACTTCTTTGTGTTCTTTTTTCTTTTTCTTTCCGTTTTTCTTCTTTCTTGTATTTTTGCTGCTTCTATTTAATTTTTGGAAGTTTAGAAGTTGTCATATATATATTTTCCTTCTTACCATTCTTCATGAAGTCGTCTTTCTCTTCTTCCTCTTATTCAGCTTTCAGATTTTCTTCTTCCTGTTTTTATATTTTGTTCTTCATTGTCTTTGATAATTCTTATTTTTTTCTCTTATATATATTTCAATTTTCTTATTCTTTATTTAGATAAACATTTACGTATATTTGTTAAATTTAAAAGCCAATCAGGCAATTATCTAACCACTCAATCTTTGTCCAGAACAAAAGTAAAAAAAATCGATATGACTTATTCTGTTAAGAAACGAAACGAAATATTTTCTTTCAAAGATTCCCCCATACACAATAATAATATTTTATTCTGCACTATCATCACCATTAAACTCGTATAATCTCTAACACATACTAAAATTGCAACATGTGAGGATATTTTCTTTCATTTATCCACAAAAATTTCAGTCATCTATGTTTCTAAGATTCTTGTCTCAGAGAATCATCAATTTCTTTGGTTCCTGGTACAGCCTCAAAAACACTTTAAAATGCAGTTCCAGCTAGTTAAAACAAATTACATGAATGATGCAAATTAAGAAACAAATATTTCCCCCCAAACATCCTACATCATCTGTACTTGTGACTCTCCTTGTTTCAAATGGTGTTTAAGAACATATTAGTGAAGATGATGATGAATCAGAAAGCAAAATTCAAGAAGATGAAAACATTCTATTAAAACCAGCAAACTAACCGGACAATGTTGTAACAAAGAACATCTTGAAAACTTGGAACATCGAAAAAGACCCTATCAAACTTTGGAGTAACGTAACGAACAAAGTAACATTACGAACAAAGGTGAGTTTCTAAACATAATCTTGTACTTGTGGCGTGTATATCTCGGACAGAGATAAAAAAACATTAAAATCACTCTCAAATTAACAGATGAAACCGAAAAAAAAATAGAAACATAAAAAACTAACAACACGGACTATCGACTAAGGACCTAAACAAAAACAATAAACAAAAACAATCCCAAAAGGCTAAGTTATAAAAAACATCCAGGACAAAAACACAGAGACGTAAAACCATCTCGATGCTTTCACACTCCATGGTTTTTGCCATAGACCAAGGATTTTAACATCCCCCGCCCAACATGTAAAACCAGGTTTTAAATCTTCCAAAAAATCTCTTGGAATCTTGTTCTACATTTTTGCAAAAGAAAAAAGAAGGGTTAAAGAAAGCAAATCTATTTGACACAATTGGAAGAATAAACTTGAACTGAGACAGCCGATTAGCTTTACCAACCAGAACGTAATTGGAAAAATCTACTGACCAAATGTCACACGAGTGTACACACCACAATGAGTCAATGATAATAACGGAAACATTAACAAACCCGAAGTAGATCTTTCAAAAAATAAACACCCAAATAAAGAATATACACCATCCAAAAAAAAGAACGATACACAAAATAATATAAAGCACTACAAATGTTATACGACAAAACGCAAACACTTTTAACTATTAGACACAACTATTATCAAACAAATGCTATGATTTGTCGAGACATCAGACTATGAAAAATAATACATAGACTTTGTAAGTGGACTATTTCCAATCTATACTATTAAATAGAGTTTGATTATAAATGAAATTAGAAGTTTAATATACCTCCTCATATTCATCACGAGGCCCACTAAACCTTGTGATGAGCGTGCAATTACAGCTCCACTGCTTGCAATCGCTAGCAAAAGCAGCATATCAGTATGTCAATCAAGAACACCTATTAAATTAATAATTGCAAACCAAAGCACTTAAAGTCAATATCAAAACTGAACAATGGTACGCACAAAATCGAACCAAAAAATAAAATCAAGGCCATGTGAATCACCTGTTTCAAATGTTAGAAAGCTAAAACACTTAAACGAAGCCTCCTAAACTTTCTGCAATGGTGAACAAAACCATGGAGTTAGATTACTAACGATTCCAAACACTTTCTCTCTTAGTTTACAGCAAGCAAAATCACCAGCACAAAGAAAAGAATAAAAAATTAACCACATATCTCGAGATCTCATCTATATAAAGACTAACCACAGACCAAATATCAATACCTAAAACTACGAATGATAACATAAAGGTTGATGATCTAGGGCAAGCTATAGGGTTTCGATAAATTTTTTTTGGTCGCTAAATGAGCCCGAGAAAGAAAATTCAATATGATAATGGTTTAAAACAATTATTATAATATATACCCTAATTTAATTTAAACTATTTTTTCCAATTTTTTAATGCATTTTTTATAAAATATAATTTAAATAAATTTTAGGAGGGGCAAAGAGTAATTAGCCACCCTGAAATTGAATGAAAGAGTTTAAACTAAAATTTTACTTCGCTTATAATATATATGATAATAATTTTCATTATGGAATATCTATGTATTTGTGACGACATAGAATATCTTATCTTGAGATTTTCATTTTAAATTCAAATCTAAGTAAATGTTGTATAATAGAGATTTCAAAAATATTCGCTAGATTTACGATAAAAATATGAATTATTATATCTAAAAATGAATTAATTATTAAAGCAATATTATTATTGTTTAGAAATCTTGTATAGTAATTGGATACGCCGATAACGATGCTAATATTTTTGTTATTAGAATAACAGTTTAGATTATCTAATAAAATACTTTCCAAAATTATTTAATAAAATACTTTCCAAAATTATCTAATAAAACACTTTCCAAAGTTATCTAATTAAATGCTAAGAGTATTATTTTTTCTCTGCATGTATGTTGAACATGACATATTGTTTCAAATGCGAGATCTTTTCAAATCAGTGGAACTATCTACGGTTTCTATATATATAGATAAATATCAAAGTATTTTATGTGACCTCTATGAATTGTCTTTCCTTCCCTGGCCATGTCTACAACAATTTTTTTTTAATAATGAATTTCAAGTATGCATTCTGGAAAGAGAAGTGGCGAAAAACCTAAGTGATGATTGTTCCGTATATAACTAACATTCACAACATATATTTGAAAGAAAACATTTATTTTGAATTGGATCATGAAAGAACACATATATAACTACAAAAAATGTATCATTCATAAGAACAGTGACCTCATAATTGGTAGAACCAAGAATTCATAGATGAACTGCAAATTTGATAGTGCAACCATTGAAAAAAAAAAATACTATACTCATAATAATAAGAATTGTGACGAATAAGATGAAAACAAAATTCCAGCATCTCTCTGATGTCCTTGCTACTATTAATGTAACTGATGTTCTGTTTTGTGTTCCAAATGCTCAAGAAACTCTTCACCTTTGTGTAGAAGAATGAGTGTGAGGCTGACGTTGAATGTTTAACATTGCAGAATTGCAGAGTCTGTTCTACCTTCTCAAAAGAGTCACCCTGCAACTAAAAAACAGGGGCCAAGCCATACCACATAGCTATGTAGATATCAAATAGCTTTGATCGTAACTCGCATTATTCCAAAATGATTCTCAAGTTAGAGAAAGAGGTAAAAATTGACTAAAACCAAAGAGAGTCAAATCTAGTTGTACTCAGTTAGTCAGTTACGTAATCTTTTAGTTCTCCGCTGCATAGAGGAGAACCTGAAGGTAAAATAATACACGTTTTTGATGGCTTGAACAATCAAGGAGCACTTCAAAAAAATGGCTGCAACAAAGAAGGCTCGGTTTATGGAAACTGAATATTTTATAGCAACTGCAAATATATAAAGCAATAAGACGAATCTTGATAAATAAAATGTCGTAGTCAAAGTTGGTATATATCCCACGAAATATGTAATGAGATTAAATAGTAACCTCAACCCTTCTTCATCGTTTTCAATCTCGGGCCATGTCACGGGCCTCTCCGCCCCCAATCCCTCCTTTCCCCCAATATCCGCCTCTCTCCTCTCCCTTTCCTCACCCCCGCTGATTTTTCCTTCGCCCGGTGACGTTGCCATGGCGGATCTCCTCCCTCCGCCGTCGGCTCTCTCTACTTCACCGAAGCTTTGTGCTTCCGTTGATTCCCTAAATCATCAGACTTCCTCTGATATTGCTGGTTCTGCCCTGTCGAATCAGACACCTAATACTACCCCGGAGTCAAATCCCGTGGTTGATCCACTAGTTGCTGAAGTGCAAGTTCCTACAAACACTTCTTCTCCCGACTTTAATTGGGCGTCAAACCTCAATTCATCTCGCCGATTCCAAGATCCAAAGGTTCCTAGGGTTAAAATCCCAAATGGTGTATTCGAGAGAGGCGCAAAGATCCATTCCGACTACATCGTCGGCATCTTCTACGGAAAACCTCCATCTCATGGGAAGATCTGGGGTGTTCTAAACTATCTGTGTTCTCTTACAAAGAACGCCTTCCTCTTCTACATTCCTTCTCCTGCTCTTCGCCGCCAAGTCCTCCAACACGAACTCTGGAGAGTGGGAAACTCGCCGTTTTTTTTTATCACGGAATAGAAAGCAGATTTCAGCTTAAACCCTCCCTCCCTGGATAAAGCTCCGATTTGGGCAACGATAAAGAATATTCCCTCCGACCTTGTCACTGATGAGGGTTTAAGCTTTATTGCGAAGCCCATTGGTAGAGTTGTTGATGCGAAACCTTTCACTACCATCAATTCGGCGGAGATCAAGATTATTGCTGATTTGACCAAAGCCATTCCAAAAGAATTGGAAATAGAAAGAGAAGATGGAAATATCTGGATTCTTACTGTCAGCTATCCCTGGCTGCCTTCTCTCTGTCCAATCTGCGAGGAAGTTGGCCACAAGGCAGCTATGTGTCCGAAAGGATCTTCTGTCGTTAAATCTGAAGTTCCCTCTGACTCTGCTCCACCAGAAGTTCCAGTTGCTGACCCCGTGGATGTTGTGAATCAGAGTATAAACGTCCCGGTTCAGAAGAATTCCCCTCTGCCAAAAGAATCCATCAAAGTAAAGGTGATGCCTCCCTCTAGTGCCCTAAAAAAGCCGGTAATCATCTCTCAGCCATTTGCCTCTTCTAATGAAAAGGAAGTTCTTCCAAATCCGCAAAAAGGGTTGGCGATCAATTCATCCTGCCAGTTAAAACCGCCTCCCCAAATTCTCGTCCTCAGCATGGAAAGGAATTAGTGGTCTCTGTTAATCCCTTTGCGATATTGCAGAATGGAAATGGTCCGGTGGAGGAAAACAATAACTTGGCCCTTGTCATAGCTCCGCCTTCCCACCGTTATTCTCCATCCTCAAATATCAGTCAAGAAAGAAACGGAAGTGGCTTGCAAGAAACTTACCGGACAAAGGTGGTGGTATTCCCCAAAAAACAGAGGAGCGTCACCAAATCAAAAACAATTAGATGTGTGATACATTTTTTTGGAATGTGCATGGGCTGAACGATTCTTCAAAGCACCGACCGCTCGCTAACTGGCTAAGTAGTAAACCAGTACTTTTTGGAGCGCTGCTGGAAACGCATGTAAGGGAACCTAATATAAACCCCATTTTGTCTTATATTGGTCCTTCTTGGTCGTATATATCCAACTATTAGTTTTCAGAATTGGGGAAGATTTGTTTCATCTATAATCCTCAGGTCAGAGTTCGTCACCTGTTTTCGGATCTTCAGTCTATTTCAGTGGAAGTTACTTTGGAATCAGGAGAAAGTTTCATCTTCACAGCTATTTACGCCTCAAATGACTTAGATGTCAGGAAGGACTTGTGGCTGTCCCTAAGAGATACTTTTGCTGCATTTGGTCTCTCCTCTGTCCCTTGGATGGTTTGCGGAGACTTTAATGAAATTCTCCACCCCTCCGAGACTTCAAATCAATCTATCTATCGATCTACAAGGGAAATGAGAGAATTTGGAGAATGTCTTGTTGATTTGGGCTTATTTGATCTTCATTTCCATGGACCAAGGTATACATGGTCAAACCACCAAGAGGATGCTCCTATTGGGAAAAAGCTTGATCGGTGTCTTGTGAATGAAAGCTGGGTTTTGCGATTTCCTACCAGTCATTGCTCCTTCACCGCTCCTGAGTTCTCCGATCATACCCCTTGTCATATCAGACTCACTTCAAAAGCTCCGGATTATGGTACGCGTCCCTTCTTTAACATGCTGATTTCTCACCCATCTTTTCTGGACACTGTCAAGGAAGCCTGGTCAGAGTTGGGAGAACCAGCATCTTTTCTAGCTGAATTATGTTATAAGCTCAAGGGCTTGAAAAGGCCGCTCCAGACTCTGTGTAAATCAAACTTTAGTGGTATTGAAATGAGAGTTTCTGAGGCTTCCGACCAGCTGCGAGCTCTTCAGGTTATCTCTCTCCATGATCCCTCTCCCGAAAACATCAGAAATGAAAGCAAGGCGAGGAATGATTGGGTAATGCTGCGAAAAGCTGAGGAGGGTTTTTTCAGGCAAAGGTCTCGTATAAAATGGCATGCTGAAGGGGATAATAATACTCCTTTCTACCACAGAGTTACATCTGCTAGAAACGCTTCCAATGCAGTTAAATATCTGATGAAACCCGATGGTTGCAAGTTGGAGACAGCAAAAGATATCCATGAACACGCAGTTGACTTCTTCACAAGTATTCTGGGAAATGTCAAGGGATCCTTCTGCCCAGAGCTCCCTGATTTCCTTGAGACCATTGATCTTCGTACCTGCTCGGATGCCCATATTGCGATCTGTAACGAGCCTGTCACAGTGGAGATTATCACAAAGTCTCTTCTGGGTATGCCAAAAAGTAAAACTCCTGGTCTCGACAGTTTACCAGCTGAATTTTTTAGGGCTTGCTGGAGCTTTATTGGCTTAGAGATCACAACTTCTGTGGAAAAATTCTTTGCGTCGCCGTTTATCCCTACGTGCCTAAATAATACTTCGCTTGTTCTCATTCCTAAGCAACCTGGAGGAGATGAACTCAAGGATTTCAGGCCCATTTCGTGCCTTGACACGATCTATAAGGTTATTACTCGTATATTGGCGGATAAATTAAAGTTTATTCTTCCGGATATCATTGTTCCAAACCAAACGGCATTTGTGAAGGATAGACTCTTGCTAGAAAATGTTCTTTTAGCATCTGAGGTGATCAGGAGTTATCATCTTGAAGGAAATTCTCCAAGAGTTACGCTCAAGGTTGACATCTCGAAGGCATTCGATTCAGTTAGGTGGGATTTTATTCTGAGTTCCTTCCCGAACTGTATCCGATCCTGCATATGCTCCACGAGTTTCTCCATAAGCATAAATGGCACCACTTGAGGTTATTTTAAAGGCAAATCGGGTCTGAGACAAGGAGATCCATTATCCCCAGCTTTGTTTGTCATGTCAATGAATGTTTTATCTCTGATTTTAAACAAAGGAGCATCTGAGGGTATTTTCAATTACCATCCAGAGTGCGAAGACCTCCAGCTGACACACCTCTCCTTCGCAGACGACCTGCTTATCTTCCTGGAAGGCTCGGTTCAAAATGTTGCAGGCGTTCTGTCCATTCTGAGGAAATTTGAGGAGCTATCAGGCCTTGGCGTAAATATCTCCAAAACACAGATGTTTGCATCGGGTGTCCCGGAGGAGGATTTATCTGAGATTCAAGACCGGTTTGACCTGACCCCTTCGTCACTTCCAATCCGCTACCTGGGCTTGCCCCTCTGCTCGAGAAAACTATCTGTAGCGGATTGTGATCCTTTGCTGGCTCAGGTCAAAAAGAAACTTTCTTCATGGACCCTAAAACACCTGAGTCTGGCAGGCAGGTATGCTCTTCTCTCTTCTGTCATCCCTGGAATTATTGGATTTTGGAGCTCTGCTTTTTTATCCCACAGCGAGTTCTCAAGCAAATCAATACTCTTGTTGCGGCTTTTTTCTGGCATGGTTCTTTTATCTCTGCCAAAGGTGAAAAAGTGTCATGGGACAGCATCTCTTACCCGAAATCTGAAGGAGGTCTCGGCATGAGAAAAATGAGTAGTTGGAGTGATACATGTGGGTTAAAACTCATATGGATGCTATTTTTCAGAGCAGGATCAATGTGGGTAGCATGGATCAGAGCCAAATACCTATCTCACTCACCTTTCTGGGCCTTAAATGAGGAAAACTATTCTTTCTCTTGGATGTTCCGCAGACTTCTGAAATTAAGGGGGAAAGCAAGCTCTTTGATTCAGATTTTTATTGGAAATGGAGATGATACCTTCTTCTGGTGGGATCCATGGACTCCTTTTGGTCCTTTGATCCAGTTTATGGGTGATGATGGCCCTTCTCGTCTTGGCATCCCTCTGTTTTCAACAGTAGGCCAACAAATCTCTTCTCAGGGCTGGAATCTTCCTAACGCTCGGTCTGAGAAGCAGCTTCAACTATATTCCTTCCTATCATCGATTGTCCCTTCTGCATCGTGTGATTCTCCAGTCTGGATGATTAATGGAGAAGTCCAGAAATCGTTTTCTGCAAGATATGTTTGGAACAGTATAAGAGAGCGTAAGGAGGAGGTGCCTTGGTTCAAGCTCGTTTGGCCAAAAGTAAGAATCCCCAAACATGCTTTCTCGGCATGGCTTTTTGTTCTGGATCGTAACCCAACGCTTGACCGCCTGAGAAGATGGGGTTGTGATGTAGAACATTTATGTCTTCTTTGTGGGGTTGGTAATGAATCAAGAGATCACTTGTTTTTTTACTGCCCTTACTCGATGATTGTGTGGAAGTTAGTGGTTTCAAAAATACAGGTATTCCCTCCACCTTCAGCTTAGGTTCTGATTTGGTTGCCCCATCCGTCTCGTCAAAAGGATCTTTCTGCGGCTTTACTTCAACTATGGCAAGGTTGCATTTATGAACTCTGGGCTGAAAGAAATAGGCGTTATCACAGCGGTATTACTTGGCCTCCGTAGAAGATTGCTCAATTGGTGCTCTCTGCTGTAAAATCTAAAGCAATGAGTCTTCCTACCAATCACTCTTCTCGGGCTAGCCTTATTGTCATCTGGTCTTCGTCTTTTAGACCTGTCTGAGATTTCACTTCTTTGTGTAAATCTCCTTCTAGCTTCTTATTTCTTCTTCGTCTATTTCCTTTTTGTAAAAGACGAATGGTTTCATCTTGTTCCCTTGTAAACTCTTTTTAATTCAAATTTAAGAAAGCCCTTTACCAAAAAAAAAAAAACAACAAAACTCAGTTAATTTCAAATTTAAAAAAACGCACAAAAACAGAAACAATGAGAATTGATATGATCGATGAATATGAAAGAAGCCAATGACCTTCTTATATAGGCGTAGATTTTCTTCTTAAAGAAGTTTAGATAATAAATAGATATAAAATCAAAGAAGCGGGAAAGTTAATATTAGAAATTGAATACAAAATATTGAATGTAGTTTACATTTTTCCAAATTCATAGCACAAAAATACTAACAAAAAACGCAAATCATGTAATAAATATATCTTTTTATTTTTCGAGTTTTAATGATTAGAATTTTTTCGGATTTCTAATTTTAGAAAGAGATTAATTCCGATTTTTTTTATGAACAAATTGATTAGGAAACAGAATCATCATATCATATGTGGGAATTTTTGTGGAGAATATATTAGTTATAATTATTTTATTTGTTGATCACATTTTCCATATATTATTTTTCTAAATATTTTGGGATTTATTTGTTTTCCAAAATTACCCATAATCAAATTCAATTAGGTTAACCAATACCATAATATTTTTATAAAAATACTAGATTTTGCATCCACGCTACGCGTGAGTATTTTGTTGATATATAATAGCATGGGTATTTTGTTGATAAAAATTATATGCAATTAATTATATTTATTAAGATATAAATTTTATATATTAGTGTTTTAATAATATATTAAAATATTATAGTATTGATCTAATAATTTTTATGTAAATTGTGATGTTTTAAGGGTTTTGTTTTGAATCTATATACAGTATATCATATTTCAAAAATATATTATTTGGTCAAACACTTATAAGTTAATATACCAAAACCAACTAAAATTTTTACAACTTAATCAAATGGTACTTTTTAAACATAGTATTAACATGATAATAAAATATTATACATTCAGGGTTTAAATCAAGAAGATAATTTTTTCCCATCATTTTCACTTTTATTTTAATTATAGATATATTCTTTAAAAATAATAAAAAATAAAAATAAAATTTAATATTTTTTCTACTCTTGTTTAACAAATACAAATTTTTATTTTGATATATTAATTTAAAAAACAAACTAATAATTAAAATATTTTCTTTGAGATTCATAACAACTTTAAATTTGAAACCAAAACAATAGTTGCATACGAAATGAATAAAATCACACCAAATTTGTGAATAAATATATTTTTGACAATTAGTAGTGTATTTAAATAATTTTTTAATGATTATATGTCATCTCTTCTAATAAGAATGAATTTGTTTTTCATTTTCTTCATTTTTATTATTGTTATATCTGTTTTTTCAATGAATCTATCATACTAGGTGGTTAGCCTGCGCTTTGCTCGGGCATAAAGTTTATAAAATGAAATCCAAAACTTTAGACAATTGAATTTGTTATCATACCAGACTGAATACAAATTAACAGCAATGTAAGACATAAAATTAAAATTACATATTCATCAATTTTTAAACTCCATCTATCACACTTACATGTACGTGAAGGTTTTAACTTTTTTTATCAACAATATTACACATAAATCAGAACACAAAAGAAACTAATTAACATTGATACTCTATCGATTAACTACATATACTCAAAGGCTTTAAATTTATGTATCTCTAGATTCCTAATTTAGATCTCCCTTCGTTGCTCCTCGAGAATCTTCAACATGTTCTTCTTCTTCTTATCCTTCATAATATATAATTTCTACATAAGTTTAGTTTTGTCTCTTTGAACTGCTCCTCTCTTCTTTTGTTCTCTTAGTTTAACTTTCAAACATTTTTGCTATCTTTTACTTCTCTTTATTCATATTGATCACACATTTTGTTTTCCTTTAAAACATCTTCATCATTTTAACCATTGTATCAGTGTGTCTTATGTGCTTTTTTTTTTGGTACTCTAGTCAAACATGAAACGTTTTTGAAATGCAGTTCCAGCAACTTGAAACAAATTACAGGGATGATGCAAATTACTACTCGAATATTTCCCAGAGAAATTCTTTTTCCTTTGTACTTGTGACTCTTCTTGTTTCATCTGGTGTTATCTCTCCTTTTATGGCCTGAGAGCTTCCCATCTGTGGTAAAAAAAACGATGAGTTCAGTACGATGAATCTAAGAGATGGGTCAGTGAACCATAACATCATTCAGCACGGTGATCAATTATGAATCAAAGAAACGGACCTGTGACACAATTGCACAGAAAACAAACATAATTTGAAGAGGACAATTTGGATCAACCATGCTAATCATAGAAGGTCCCAACTCCTCTCCTGATCCATCTATAATTTGAAATGCCATAATTGCAACTAAAATTTACAGGTTCTTGTTTGTGAGTCATATAATCGTTTCAAGGTTTTTCTAACACATAGCAACAGGGGAACTTAAAGCAAACGTCTACATAGAGTGTACTTCAATGCTATTCCTATTGAAACAGGTGTAGCCCGTAAATAAACTAAAAGAGGAAGATATTTATTTACTTATAAGACCAAATAAGGTTAGTGTTACCTAAAGATAAAATATACATCTCTTGTGAAACCTAAGAAAGCAAAGCTCTAACACCAAGGGAAAACATATTTGGTTCGTACCAACAAAATGAGAAAAGGGAAATTCAAGTGCTGAAACGATAATCAAATGCAATAGTCGCTCCATGATCCAAAAACCATAATTATGAAATCCCATTTCCTATGTTTAGATGATTTTTTTTTTACTATTTCCTAATTTGAAAAGCCAACCAGACAATCATCTAATTCTTAATTATATTCAGTTTCATCATATTCGTTCTCACTTCTAATTATAATTAAGTAGACATAACCAGTACAATTTAATACATACAAATTTATAAAAATGAAATAACAAATTGAACAACTCAAAACTAAGAAGTTCTACATTAATCTATTGAATTCCAAATTGAATATATAAAGTGTAAATTTTTTGATCATTTTTGCATAATATCTTACATGAGAAAAAAATATTACATATTTTCGCATAATATATTACATATTTCGATGATATGTTTTGCATATGTTATAAAAAATAGATGAATATAAATCATAAATATTAGTTATTTAAAATTCTACATGAAAAGCTTTAAAATCAAGTAACTTAAACTTGTATAAGTAGCTATATTTTTTATAGATAATAAATTAAATTTGTGATTTGAACAGTGATAATGGAGATTTCAATATCATGTTGATTTTTTTCTTGGTTAATAGAGATTTTTTTATTTTTTAATATATTTTTTAATCATAATATTAGAATTATGATTTTTTTTTTAATTTATAATTTTGATATATACGAATAAAAATAAAATTTTAAATGCTGATGTGGATGCTTTGAAAATAATATAGCTTTAACTATCATTAATAATAGAATAATTTTAATTAACAAATTTTCCTATATTATTTTGTATTAACAATATAATTTTATAATTTAGAAAAAAAAAATAATTTTAGTTATTGATGTGAAATAATAAAATTGACATTTTAAATTTTATGTGGATGTCTTTAGAGGCATATAGCTTCAACTTTTATTTTTCTTTAAATATATATGTTTGTTAACAATATAATTTTAAAAATTAGAAATATTCTTAATTTTAAATATTGATGTGGACCAACATAATTGAAATTTTAAATCATATATGGACATTCTTAGAGGCATATAGCTATAACTTTTATTAGTAATACATTTAGAAATCAAAACTGTAAAATCTCGCACGAGGCTCGTTGCGGCAAGTGATTTTAGCCTCTCCTCTTTATTTTGAGGCTTACCGAATATATTCAGATGCTGGTTGGTCAGCTAATTGTTACTTTTTTTTTATTTATGTTGGGTTGTTAAAACCCATTCAGATGCTATGTTATTTTAAAAAATTTCTTCAGATACCTCAGTCTCCTCTGCTATGTTCTTTTCTCTATTTTCAGTGTTTGGTTTTTCAAAAGGTCGAGTATCAATCATTTGACATGTTTCTCGGATTGCTTGAAATTTATCATTCTTCTCAAATTTGGTGGCTAAGCTTTGGAGATTTTATGATATCTTTTTCAATATTAAAGCGACTTGTAGTGCTTTTGTTAATATCTCTTTTCATAATATTCTTTATAGTTTAGCTAATAATTAAACATATAGTTTAGTCAAGTTTGTTCTTGTAGTGGCTTTGTTTATATCTTCTTTTATTATATTCTTTGTAATTTAGCTAATAGTTAAATATATAGTTTAGTCAAGTTAGTTCTTTTACCTTGTAATAACTCATTTTTAGTCAAACCTTACTCTATCTTTTGTTTTAGTTTATTTTACATGGTTGCACACACAAGAAAAAAAACTTAAAATTATTATAGTTATGTGACAAAAAAAATTGGATGCTAATATAAGAGTCTCTAAATATGTGTATATATATCTAATTTAAAATCAAAATTTCCTATTTTAATATTTTTTATTTTAGTTTTTTATTATTAATATCAATTTAATATATAATTTTTTTTACTTTTAATAATTTTAAAATCAATAATAGAATTTGGAAAATTTTCAGTTTTCAATGTTGAGGTGGACCAATAAAATTTTTATAAGACCAATAAACTTTCTTAGTTATTCAGCAATAATATTACAATTTGTAAATTTTTCTTAATTTTGGATGTTGATGTGGACACATTCTTAATTTCTTTTTTTCAGCAATAATATTATAATTTGTAAATTTGTTTTATTTTTAAATGTTAATGTGGACCAATTAATTAATTTCTTAAATCCTATGTGGACACCTTTAAGCTTCAACTTTTATTAGTATAAGATTACCTAATTAGATACTTTCTTAATTTTATGCAACTAATTAATTTACTTTCCAAGAAAATAAAATTTTCAATTTAATATTTATAATTTGAATGAGATCATTTTGCGTATAAATTAGTGGGGTGAGGGAAGTTATTCAAATAACTGTTGTTTCTTTCATAATTGTGTTAAGACTTAAGAGGTATTGTACTTTTTATGTTTTTAATTTTGCTTTAATAAAACAGAAGAATTGTATGATATGTACTTATCTAATGTAATTTTGATGTTATCATGTTTTGAAATATGTTTCAATATTAGGATAAGCCATGTTTATATGGGAAAGTGTCTTGATATTAGAGCATTTATATTAGAAATATTTAGAAAATTACATATAATAAATTAAGTAAAAAAATTAAAATTATTGCTAATAACTATATATTAGGAAGTTTGTTTTGTGAATTAATGATTAATATTTGAGATGGGGATGTTTAGCATAACAGAATTAATCTTTTCAGTAATTAGTAATTTTGATCTTAGAGCTGACAAGTGTTCAATAGTGCCTCCACTTTAATATATTGGAGATTTGTTAATGTTTTTTATGCTAGCTAAATCCCAATTTATATCCAAAGATCTTCTTCTGTTTAAGACTTTAATATATTGATTTTTCCGAAATTATTTTTTGAACTTTTTTTGTATCTTCTTTACTATCTGATGTACATATCTATTCATATAAGGGATAATTAAAAATATAAGATAAAAAATACTACTATTGTCCCCTTAATACTTTAATTTTGGAAGTTGTCCCCTTAATACTTCTACAAATTATTTATATTCTTCTACCCTTTAATCGAAATTAACCATAATAATAAGAATTATTGGTATTTAATTTTAATCAGATTAAATTAAAAACAGAAAATTTTTTTAAAAAATTACATTTACCCAAAAAACTTTGTAGAATCTGTCTCCTTCTTCGACGAAGGAAAAAAAAAACAAAATTTGACGCCGATAACTTCTCTGCCAGTGTAATCTCCGCCGGATCTTCACTCCGGTAAGTCAAATCCACCGCCATCCTCTTTTTATCTCATCTGCCTACTCCATTTTTGCTATTTTGTTTCAATCGATTTAATTCTTAGGGTTTGTTTAATCCCAAATTGATTGTGTTTTATGGGTTTAGGGAGAGTGATTTGTTGTTTAGGGATTGTGTAGATTTGTTTTTTATTCTGAAAATCTTTGTCTTCTTCATTCTTATTTATTTATCAATAAAGTGCAAACTTGTTTTGGGGTTGGAGAAGCGGAAAATGCAATTGATGCAGCTAACATTTTAAAACCAGCTCTCGCTGAAGGTGAATTGCAGCTAACATCTGTTTCTGGTAATTATAACAAAAAATCAGAAGGAAAACATAAAAATTGTGAAAAAAACGTGAAAGAATGTGTGTTGAAGGAGGAGAAAAACGTATCAAAGAAATTACCAGGTTGCAGAG
>NW_006256686.1:8961049-8965301 GCF_000478725.1 Eutrema salsugineum
ACTTTAGATGGGTTTTGATAAAGCATTGAAGCCATTAGAGTAAAATGGTTTTCCATTGAGAAAAAATTGGATCCCATTTCTACTCAGGAACTCATCAGCAGCTTCAACTCCTATATTGCTATAGTTTTGTGCGATCACAATCGCTAAAAACACGATAAAACAAAAATACTTCATATTTTTTTGGGTTTACTTTGTTTTTGTTCTTGTGCTCTATTGTTTTCAACGAGTATATGGTTTTATATATAGAGTATAAGTGCTTTCTTACAATTACAATGCATGAACATTCACTAATTCGTGGATCTACATATAGTTATACACTTGACATTTAGTTAACTGTTTTGTAGAATTAGTATTCTATAATTGTAGAACAAAGAGTTTACTGTAGAAATGGAATTATACTAAGTTGTAGAACAAAGAGTTAACTATAGAAATATAATTCTATTAAATTGTAGAAAACTACACATGTTCTAGAATACGGTTTCATAACTTTGTAGAACATAGAAAAAACTGTGGATAACGAATTCTATATATTTTGTAGAAAACTAATAAAATAGTAGATAAGCTATTCTATACATTTATAGATTTATTGAATATGTTTTCTATTAATTTGTAGAACATTTGTAAAAAAACTTTAAAAAATTTTGTTTGCAAAAAAGTAGTACAAAAAGTATTTGTCTTTTTTTCTGAATTTTCTCAAATTTTTTAGATTATAAATGTATTTTTTTTAAGTTTTGTAATTATAGAAAAATGGATATACTGTAAGTCAAAAAGTGGTAAAGTTTGAAAAAGTACTAAGAGCACAATACTATATTTTTTTGTCCTATAAATATAATTGCCCCTTCATATAATGGTTTTTTTCGAAACTTAAGTATAACTTTGTAGTCTTAATTTAAAATCAATGAAATATTTGTCAAATAATTTACTGAAATTTATCAAGGCTGGATATCATTTGAACAAGTGAGCTTTTATTATTTTACTAGGTTTTTCACCCACGCGTACGCGTGGGTATGTTTTTAAATACTATTTTAATAAAAAATTATATGCAATTAAATATATTTACTAAGATAAATTTATGTATATTATTAAATATAAATATATATATATATATATATTGCAGTTTTAATCTTAAAACTTATATCTAATTTGTGAGGTTTCATAGTCTTATTTTGAATATATCATAGATTTTGTTTAGAAAACTTATAATTTAGTATAATATTTATAAATAGTATACTAAAACTAACTAAAAATATAACAAAGTAATCAAATGCTATTTAATAATCATAATATTGATACAAAATTAAAATTTTTACATCAGTTTTCCTAATAAATAAAATCATTGTTTGTCATCGTTTTAGATTCATCCTCGTTATATATATATTTTTTTATAAAAATAATAAATAGAAAAATTATTTTATTTTCTTAGCTAAATACAATATTTTAATTTATTATACTACATTAAGAAACAAACTAATAATTACAATTCTTGTCTTCAGATTCATGACAATTTTTTTTTGTTTTGTATCATATTATCTATGTTAACTTTTAAGTAATTTTTAATAATTATAACTCACTTCTTCCAATCAAACAATCAAAGTAAATAAGTTTTTTTTCATTTTATTTAATTTCATTTTTATTCTATATGTTAAACGCATTCACGATCATGTAACTTCAATTAATTAATTTCAACTTTTAAATAACTTTGACACCTATATGTGGTAAAAATCAAAGCGGAAAGATCCTGCACGAGGTCTTTTGCGGTAACTGGTTGCGGTACTCTTCCTGTGATGAGGCTTACTGATTGTAATCAGATGCTACTTGGTCAGCTAACTGTTACTATTGTGGTTCAGATTGAGTTTTTAAAACTCTGTCAGATATCATATTATTCCAAAAATCTCCTCGAATACCTCGGTCTCCTCCGCCTTAATGGGAGAACTTCTTCTTCTATTCTCAGCGCTTTGTTTTTCTAAAGTGTTGGGTATCAACTTGATATGTTTCTCGGATTGTTTGAAACTTATCATTTTTCTCAAATACGGTGGTCAAGCTTTGGAGAATTATGGTCTCTTTCTCGCGGCTTGTAGTAGCTTTGTCTATATCTACTTTCATCATATTCTTTTTTAGCTAATAGTTTAATATTTAGTTTAGCCAAGTTTACTCTTTTATGTTGTAATGACTCATTTCTTAGTGAAAGTTAACTCTATTCTTTTGTTTTTTTTTTTTAAATTGAAATGATTTCACACACACAAACAAAATTAACTTAAATTTTCTTATAGTTATGTGATAAAAATTTTGGATGCTAATATCGGAGTCTCTAAATATATGTGTATATGTAAAGAAGTCTTACTTAATAATTTGTTCTTAATTATCTTATATATAAAAATTGCTCAACTCTCTCCATATGAGTGACACATAAGCATTTGAGAATTGATATGGGAATGACATAAATTTGAAATAGTTGAAGAAAAAATCTATTTAAATTACAGTTTTAAAAAAGAAAATTAATAAATAAAATTTAATATTAAATTTTAAACTACTCAAAAAATATCTATTAATTGATTGATAAATAACATTTGTGTAAATATTAAACAAAAATTTATGTTATAATTAATTAAATATATTGATAGATAATTAAACTAGAATTTATGTAAATATTAACTCTTGATTTTTAATGATATTTTATTTCAAATTGATTGATTTATAATAATATGCTAACACATAACAAATAATGTTTATATTTTTTTAAAAAAATACAAAAATATATAAATTTGAAATAGTTAAAGAAAAAAACCTGCACGTAATGTGCGGGTCTCCACTTAGTTTATATAATTTTTCTACTTTAATATTATTTTAGTTTTTATTATTAATCTAAATTTTATACATAATTTTCTTATCTTTAATAATTTTTGAAAATAATAATAGAATTTGGAAACTTTCTTAATTTCCAATTTATGATGGACCAATACAAATTTGATACATACTTTCCTTATTTTTATATATTTTTTTATTAGTAATAATATTAGAATTTGTAAACTTTCCTTAATTTTGAATGTTGATGTGACCAATAAAAGTTTTCTTTTAAATTTTATGTAGACGCCTTGAAAAGCTTATAGCTTCAACTTTTATTAGTATAAGACTATATTTCGCATACACGCTACGAGTGGATATTTTGTTAGTAATAATTATATGCAATCAATTATATTTATTAAGATATAAATTTTATATATTAGTGATTTAATTATATATTTAAAATATTGTGATGTTAATATAATAATATTTATGTAAATTTTGAGGTTTTAACGGTTTTGTGCTAAATCTATATATAGTATGTCATATTTCAAAAATGTATTATTTGATCAAACACTTATAAGTTAATATACCCAAATCAACTAAATTTTTTATAAATTAATCAAATGGTAATTATTAAACATAATATTGACATGATGATAAAATATTATACATTCACTTCTTTAAATCATGAAAATAATTTTTTTCACCATTTTTACTTTTCTTCCAATTATATATGTATTTTTTAAAAACAAAAATAAAATTTAAAATTTAATCCTTTTTCTTTTAATGTTTAACCGATACAACTTTTTATTTTGTTATATTAATTTAAAAAACAAACTAATAAATAAAATATTTGTTTTGAGATTAGTAACAACTTTAAATTTGAAACCAAAATAATATTTGAATATAAAATGAAGAAAATCACACAAAATTTGTGAATTCAATATTTTTTGTCAGTTGGTTGTGTAAACGTTTAAATAAGTTTTCAATGATTATACGCCATCTATTCTAATAAGAATGAATTTTTTTCATCATGTTCATTTTTATTCTTGTTATATCTGTTTTTTCAACTAATATATCATATTTATTTATTTTAATGAATTTTGTATGATTATATTCAGTTTCATCATATTCATTCTTACTTCTTTTAATTATAATTAAGTAGACAGTCGGTACAATTTAATACATATAAATTTAGAAAAATGTAATAACAAATTGAACAACTCTAAACTAAAAGTTTCTACATTTATGTATTGCAATTCCAAGTCGAATATACAAAATATAATTTTTTTGATCATTTTTGCATAATATATTACATGAGATTATGTGGAAATATGTTTTGCAAAAAAATTAATATAAATTATATTATTTGTTATTTAAAATTATACATGAAAAGCTTTAAAATCAAGTAACATTAACTTTGTATAAGTAGCATATGTTTTTTATAGATAATAAAATAAATTTATAA
>NW_006256686.1:8965401-8967417 GCF_000478725.1 Eutrema salsugineum
TCATGTTTTTTTTTTGTTATAGAGATTTTATCTTAATTATTTTCTTAATAGAATTAGGATTTTTTTTTATATTTACAATTTTGATATATAAGAATAAAATTTAATTTGTAAATGCTGATGTGGATGCCTTGAAAATAATATAGCTTTAACTGTTATTCATAATAAAATAGTTTTAATTAACAATTTGTTTCTATATTGTTTTGTATTAACAATGTAATTTTAGAATTTAGAATTTTTTTTTAAATTTAGTTATTGATGTACACTAATAAAATTGACCTTTTAAATCTTATGTGGATGTTTTTAGAGGCATATAGCTTCAATTTTTATTTTTCTATAAATATATTTTTTTGTTAACCATATAATTTTAAATTTTGAAAATCTTCCTAATTTTAAATATTAATGTGGACCAATAAAATTGAACTTTTATATCATATGTGGACATTCTTAGAGGCATATAACTCTTTTTTTTTTTAATAATAGATTTAGAAATCAAAGCTGGAAGATTTCACACGAGGCAAGTGATTATGGTCTCTCCTTGTTTTGAAGCTTACTGAATGTATTTGCATGCTGCTTGGTCAGCTAATTGTTACCTTTTTGGTTAACGTTAGGTTGTTAAAACTCCATCAGATGCCATGTTATTTCAAAAATCTTCTTCGGATACCTCAATCTTTGGCTTAATGACAGAACTTCTTTCTCTATTTTCAGTGCTTCGTTTTTCAAAAGTGTCATGATTTTGGTCTCGCCTCCTTGTTTTGAGGCTTACCGAATGTATTTGGATGCTGCTTCGTCACCTAATTGTTACCTATTAATGTTAGGTTGTTAAAACTGTATCAGATGCCATATTATTTCAAAAATCTTCTTCAAATACCTCAATCTCCTTCGTCTTAATGACGGAACCTCTTTCTCTATTTTCAGTGCTTTGCTTTTTAAAAGTGTCAAGTATCAATCACTTGACATGTTTCTCGGATTGCTTGAAATTTATCATTCTTCTCAAATTCGGTGGCCAAGCCTTGGAGATTTTTCAGTCTCTTTTTCGATATTAAAGCGTCTTGTAATGGCTTTGTTTATATCTCGTGTCATTATATTCTTTGTAATTTAGCTAATACTTAAACTTTATAGTTTAGCCAAGTTGGTTCTTTTACGTTGTAATGACTCATTTTTTTGTGAAACCTAACTCTATTTTTTTTGTTTTTTTATATTTGAAATGGTTGCATACATAGAAAAAAAAACTTAAAAATTATTATAGTTATGTGACAAAAATTTGGATACTAATGTAAGAGTCTCTAAATATGTGTGTATACATCTAATTTAAATTTAAAATTTTCTATTTTAATATTATTTATTTTAGTTTTTTATGATTAACAAAAAATATATATATAATTTCTTTATCTTTAATAATTTTTAAAAATAATAATAGAATTTGAAAAAAAATTTAATTTTCAATGTTGAGGTGGACCAATAAAAAATTTATATAGAATTTTTTTATTCAGCAATAATTAGAATTTGTAAGCTTTCTTAATTTCCTTATTCAGCAATAATATTAAAATTTGTAAAGTTTCCTGATTTTGAATATTGATGTGGACCAATAAAATTAGCTTTTAAAATCCTATGTGGACACCATCTAAAGAATCTCTATTTCTCTATTTTGAGTGCTTTGTTTTTCAAAAGTATCATAATATTAGTCTCTCCTCCTTGTTTTAAGGCTTACCGAATGTATTTAGATGCTGTTTGGTCAGCTAATTGTTACTTTTGTGGTTAAAGTTATGTTGTTAAAACCCTATCAAATGTCATGTTATTTCAAAAATCTTCCTTGGATACCTGAGTCTCCTTCGTCTTAATGACATAACATCTTTCTCTATTTTCTGTGCTTCATTTTTCAAAAGTGTCGAGTATCAATAACTTGACATGTTTCTCGAATTGTTTAGAATTTATCATTTTTCTCAATTTAGTGGTTAAGCTTTAGAGATTTTATGGTCTCCTATTTAATTTTATTTATTTAGGTTTTTATTATTAATA
>NW_006256686.1:8967860-9005705 GCF_000478725.1 Eutrema salsugineum
AACCAACTTAAAACTAAGACTCTACATATCTATCGCAATTCCAAATTGAATATACAAAATGTATAATTTTGGATAATTTTCGCAAAATATACATGAGATTATGTGGAAATATGTTTTTTATATGTGAAAAATATTTACATGAATATAAATCATAATTATTAGTTATTTAAATTTCTACGTGAAAAGCCTTAAAATCAAGTATCTTAAACTTATATAAGTAGCATATATTTTTGATAGATAATAAATTAAACTTGTAACTTAAACAGTGATAATGAAGATTTAATATCATGTTATTTTTTTGTTAATTGAGATTTCTTTATTTTTTAATTTCTTGTTTAACCATAATATTAGAATTGGGAATTTTTTTTAATTTACAATTTTGATATATGAATAAAATTGGAATTTTTAAATGTTGATGTGGATACCTTGAAAATAGTATAGATTTAACTGTTATTAATAATAGAATAATTTTAGTTAACAATTTTTCCTATATTGTTTTGTATTAACAATGTAATTTTATAATTTAGAAACTTTTTAATTTTAATTATTGATGTGGACTAATAAAATTGACCTTTTAAAACTTATGTCGATGTTCTTAGAGGCATATAGTTTTAACTTTTATTTTTCTATAAATATATTTTTCTGTTAATAATATAATTTTAAATTTTGGAATTTTTTTTAATTTTAAATATTGATGAGGACCAATAAAATTAAACTTTTAAATTATATGTGAACATTCTTAGAGACATATAGCTTGAACTTTTATTAATAATAGATTTATAAATCAAAGTTGAAAGATTCCACACGAGGCCTGTTGCTGCAAGTGACTTTGGTCTCTCCTCATTGTTTTGAGGCTTACCAAATGTATTCGGATGCTGATGGGTCAGTTAATTATTACATTTGTGGTTAATGTTAAATTGTTAAAACCCCATCAGATGCCATGTTATTTCAAAAGTCTTCCTCGGATATTTCAGTCTCCTTCGTCTTAATAACGAAACTTCTTTCTCTATTTCCAATGCTTCGTTTTTCAAAAGTGTTGAATATCAATCACTTGACATGTTTCTCGGATTGTTTGGAATTTTTCATTTTTTTCAAATTCGGTGGTCAAGCTTTGGAGATTTTACGGTCTCATTTTTAATATTTAAACGTCTTGTAATGACTTTGTTTATATCTCCTTTCATTATATTATTTATAATTTAGCTAATAGTTAAATATATAGTTTTATTATATATATAATTTCTTTATCTTTAATAATTTTTTAAAAAAATAATAGAATTTAGAAATTTTTTAATTTTTAATGTTGAGATAGACCAATAAAAAATTTGTAAAAAATTTCTTTATTCAGCAATAATATTAGAATTTGTAAACTTTATTAATTTTTTTATTCAGCAATAATATTAATATATGTAAATTTTCTTTATTTTTGAATGCTGATGTGGACCAATAAAATTGCCCTTTTAAATCCTCTGTGGACACCTTTAAATGCATATAGCTTCAACTTTTATTAGTACTAGATTTTGCTCCCACGCTACGCGTAGGTATTTTGTTGATAAAAATTATATACAATCAATTATATCTATTATGATATATATTTTATATATTAGTGTTTTGATAATATATTAAAATAATATGATGTTAATATAATAATTTTAATGTAATTATGAGGTTTTAACGGTTTTGTTTTGAATCTATATATGTCGTATTTTAAAAATATGTTATTTTATCAAACACTTATAAGTTAATATACTCAAACTACCTAAAACTTTTATGAATTAATCAAATGCTACCTTTTTAAACATAGTACTGACATGATGTTAAAATATTATACATTCACTTCTTTAAATCAAGAAGAAAATAATTGTTTTTTCATCATTTTCACTTTTATTTCAATTATATATGTTTTATTTAAAAAAAAATTAAAATTTAATCTTTTCCTGCTCTTGTTTAACCAATACAAAATTTTATTTTGATTTATTCATTTTAAAAATAACTAATAAATAAAAAATTTACTTTGAGATTAATAACAACTTTAGTTTTGAAACCAAAATAATAGTTGAATATGATATGAATAAAATCACACAAAATATGTGAATTTAATATATTTTTTTCAATTGGTTGTGTTAAATTTTAAATAATTTTTCAATGATTATTTATCATCTCTTCTAATAATAATAAAAAAAAATTCATCATGTTCATTTTTGTTCTTGTTATATATGTTTTTTTTAATCTTATTTATATATTTTAGTGATTTTTGTATGATTATATTCAGTTTGATTATGTTCATTCTTACTTTTTCTAGTTATAATTAAGTAAGCAAAACCGTTACAGTTTAATACATATAAATATAGAAAAATTAATAACGAATTAAAAAACTAAAAACTAAGAATTTCTATTAATCTATTACAATTCCAAATCAAATATACAAAATGTCATTTTTTCGATTATTTTTCGTATAATATATTACATGAGGTTATGTGAAAATATGTTTTGCATATGTAACAAAAATTTAGATGAATATAAATCATAGTTATTAGTTATTTAAAATTTTACGTGAAAACCTTTAAAATCAAGTAACCTAATCTTATATAAGTAGGATATAATTTATTATAGATAACAAATTAAATTTGTAACTTAAATAGTGATATTGAAGATTTTTAATATCATGTTGTTTTTTGTTAATAGAAATTTCTTTAGTTTTTAATTTATTTTCTTAACATTTAGAATTAAAAAACTTTTTTTTTTTAATTTACAATTTTGATGTATACGAATACAATTAAATTTTTAAATGTTGATGTGGATGCTTAGAAAATAATATAGCTTTAAATGTTATTAATAAAAGAAAAATTTGTTAGCAATATTATTTTTTAAAAATTTCTATAAATATATATATTTCTGTTAACGATATAATTTCAAAATTTGGAATTTTTTAAATTTTAAATATTGATGTGGACCAATATAATTAAACTTTTAAATCTTATGTGGACACTTTTAGAGACATATAATTTTAAATTTTATTAGTAATAGATTTAGAAATCAAAGCTGGAAGATCCCACACGAGGCCTGTTGCGGCAAGTGATTTTGGTCTCTCTTCCTTGTTTTGAAACTTACAAAATGTATTCAGATATTGCTTGGTCAGCTAATTGTTACAATTTTTGTTCAGGTTGGGTTGTTAAAACCCTGTTAGATGCCATGTTATTCCAAAAAACATTTTCGGATACCTTATTCTTCTTCGCCTTAATGACAAAACTTCTTACTCTATTTTCAGTGCTTCATTTTTTAAAAGTGTCGAGTATCAATCACTTGACATGTTTCTCGGATTGCTTGAAATTTATCATTCTTCTCAAATTCAAAGGTCAAGCTTTAGAGATTTTATAGTCTCTTTTCAATATTAAAGCAGCTTATAGTGGCTTTGTTTATATCTCCTTTCATCATTCTTTGTAATTTAGCTAATATTTAAACAGATAGTTTAGTCAAATTTATTCTTTTACGTTATAATAACTCATTCTTTAGTGAAACCTAACTCTATATTTTTGTTTTTGTTTTAGTTGAAATGGTTGCACACAAAAGAAAAAAAAACTTGCTAATGTAAGAGCCCCTAAATATGTGTGTATACATCTAATTTAAATTCAAGATTTCCTATTTTAATATTGAAAATAATATAGCTTTAACTGTTATTAAGAATTTTAATTAACAACTTTTCTTATATTGTTTTGTATTAACAATGTAATTTTATAATTTAGATTTTTTTTTAAAAAAGTTTTAGTTATTGATGTAGACTAATAAAATTGACGTTTTAAATCTTATGTGGATGTCATTAGATGCATATAGCTTTAACTTTTATTTTTCTATAAATCTAATTTTTTGTTAACAATAGAATTTTTTTTAAAAATTTTAATTTTGATATTGATATGGACTAATAGAATTTAACTTTTAAATCCTATGTAGATATTCTTAGAAACGTATAGCTTTAACTTTTCTTAGTAATAGGATTTAGAAACCTCCTTGTATTGAGGCTTACCGAATGTATTCGGATGCTGCTTGGTCAGCTAATTGTTACATTTGTGGTTAAAGTTAGGTTGTTTTTTTTTTCCCTCTTGATAGTCAGAAAAGTAGAGCCGGGGAATATAATGTTTTATTTTTTTGTCATTTAGTGCACCAGATGAATTATCTAAATTTCAATTTTGAGTGATAGGCAGTACATTTCAACTATGCTCATTCTAAAATATAAATGTAAATTTACTAATATGTGGATTTATATAGTTAAACACGTGACATCCACACTGTATATACGACATCAGTAAACAATCATTAATAATCGCATATACTTATCAAAATAATAACTATATATTTGCTCCTACATATAATGTGAATAATTTATATATAATCTTTTTTAGAGAATATCACATTACTATTAAGTGAGTAATGATATAAGTTAATTTGTAATCTTTTGTTTGAAAATTGTTAACTGAATTACTTTATGGTGCTCATCACCATGTTGATTGTCTTCCATTATGGTCAACATTCTTAATGTAATCACCTTCTTTGTTTTTCTTTTTTTTTAATTTCTTGTTGATATCAGTCAGAAAAGTAGGGAAAAATTTATGTAAATTTTAATTTTGAGTGATAGGCAGTACCTTCCAAATTCGTTCATTCTAAAATCTAAATGTAAAATTATAAAATAAAAGTGATTTAGTGTTCTATTTGATATCTTTTTTTTTAACAAAGGGTTTTCATTAATTACAACAATGTTTTTGTTTTTTTTTTCTATAACCAAAAATAAAAATAAACCAACCCAAAAACCTGGAATTAGCTAAAGTTTAGAGAACCAAATTGGATTAAAATACGGTTTGAACCAGGTCTACACGACAACATTGATGCCCTCTCTGACGAGAAGCGCCCTCGAGCTCCGCCTCCTGATCAGAAATCTATATTTTCTTTCTAAAAAGTTGAGGTGGACACAACCTCAAACAGTCCTATTTATTAGTGTTGATTTTTTATTTTTATTTGTTTTGTATTTTAAATTATAATAAAGTTTTTGGTAATAGTAGTTTAGAAATCGTCTCACAATTTTCTTAAATTATGGCAATGAATGGTAACAATTAAAAAGCGTTTTCTAAAATATAAAATGAAAACCACTGTGCTGTCACCAATCAGCATTTTCTAGGTAGAAATTTGCGTTTTTTTTTTAAATTGAAATTCGCGGATTTGTCCAATGGATAAAAGATAAAAGATAAAACCGCTGTTAAAACAAGAAACTCTCTTATCCCAGCGGTCCAAACCAAAAACCACGATACAAAATATTTTATTTATTTTTTAATTAAAAATATTTATATATTTGCTTAAAAAATATATAACATTCTCTCTTTCTCTTTTTTCTCTTTAACCAAAAAACATACATAACCATAAGAAAAAAATATAAAACTTTTTAAATAAATTGTATTAAATACAAATAAATAAAATGGACATATTTTTTTATCTTCCTTTTTAAGAATTTTCATTATTAATTAACAAAAATTACTATATATAGCAAAAAAGTACGATTCTCTCACTTTCTTTTTTCATTTTTATAAACAAACATTACCATAAAAAGAAATTTTTAAAAAAAAAATAATTATTGAATAAATTAGTAAATGTGTAAAAAAAAATTGTTTGAGGAGAAATCAAATACTTGATGATTTTTTTTGTTGTATTCTTTTTAATTGTTTATGATTTTTTACTTGATTTAATAGTATATATAAAAAAAATTATATAATTAAATTTAGATATTTAATATTTACAAATATATAAATTTTTACTAACATAAAATAAACAATAATACAATTGTGATAATTCAATATCATATTTATTTATAATTTGTAGGTCATATCGTTTTTTTTTATTTTTACCATTCAAACATTTTATCATGGACCGCAAATTGTTTTTTCACAAATCAAACATTATTGTGTACCGTTTATTTGGCACAAATCGCACTTGTTCTGCAAATATACTTTCCCACATATACCGCAGTTGAACCGTATCACACTCTAAAACCGCTTTTCTCATACAGCCAAAAACGTTGTCATTGTATCGCCACATTTCATGGGTATGATATCCAAAATCGAATGTCCGTTCGCTAAGCGAATACAAACAGTCCACTTTATATTATTAGAAAAAAGTGGGTCGAACCTGCAGACATTTAATAATGTGCAATTTTTTTTTTTTTTTTTTGTAATCTGATTTCATTGCAATGAGTTAAACTTAAATGCTGTTGTAGAATCTTGATTCTGACACAATCTATTGTTATCGAGAAAAGAAACGGCGGCTGACTCGACTTACAAGTTACAACGTTAAGCCCATCCAGATCTCAATTCTCATGTGTGTTTTGTGAAGACATGCATGCCTTCTTCTCCATCTACTTCGGAAAAAAAAAACACGTGCAACTATAAATTAGTACTATTTGTTGAGATAAATTATAAAATTTAACAGTAAACTTCGTTAGTTTCTTTTTTAAAAATCCTCTATACATTAAACAGAAAAAATTTAAAGGTTATTTGGCTGAAGTGTCATTCCCACAATTTTTCTCAGCCTTTTCATTTCAATAATTCATTCTATTCCACCTATTTTTTTTTCTTATTTAGCTCTCTCGGCCAATTACATTTTAAATTCTTAATTACTTATTCTTTATATTTAATTATAAATTCATCATTTTAATAAAATCTACTTAATTTCCAACACAAAAAGTATCTAATAATTTAAATTTTCAATGCAATCGATTGTAAAAAATCAAAATATGACAAATGATTACTATGTTTAATTTATTTTTTTTTTTTGAAAATTTAGTTACAAATTCCCTTCATAAATCAAAAATTTTGAGAAGTACAAATTTTATGATTCGAAATAATTACGATTTTATACAAATTACAATTAAAATTCTCTTCAGTCCAATATACGTGATCCCATATTTTCGGTTGATTTAATTTGAAATTATAATTACATTAATTACAAATAAAATTCATTTCAGTCCGATATACGTGATCCCATATTCCCGGTTCATTTAATTTGAATTTTTAACTACTTTAATAATCAAAGCATCATAACTCTACCTTAAACCTTCCTCCGAATTTCCCAATATAATTAAATGATTAAGCATAATTGGAATCAATCAATGCATATTCTAAATTTTTCAGTTAATGATTATATTACCTTCCTATATTATCGTTACCGTATCAATCTCAAATTTTATAATGGAATTACAAATCATTGTTTGCGTAGTCCAAACAATCCATATATTTTCGATATATTTTTAAGTGCACTACCTACCTAAACAAAATATTCCGTATATATAAGAGTAATTAAACTAATTGACCCTATGGAAGTCTAACAATATTGCAAATCAAATATATAAAAATTGTCATAATCTAACATACTCCAAAGACAATTCAAATTCAAAATCATAATTGACCGCCTACAATATATTCCCTCTTCTAAAGATTGCATTCAAGATTTACCCTAACATCACCACCTTTGTTATATCACTATATATAGTTACCACGGTTGACCTCGAATTCATCTCACCAACTAAGCAATATTTAGCTTACATACTCCCTCTTCAACTCTCTGTGATGGCGACCTTCATATCCCTCACTGCCCTGAAGCCATTAAAAACCCAATGGAGGATCCGTGTCAAGATACTGAAGTTGTGGAAACAATATTTGAATGAGATCGAAACTATGGAGATGGTCGTCGTCGATGAATTGGTATTGCTTTATACTTTGTTTGTTCCTTATTCATATATATACCTTTATATATATATATATATGTATATATATATATTTTTTTTTTGTTTTTTACATTTTGCTTATTATTATATTGCCATGCAGAATCAAACTATGTATGTGAGTATGAAGAAGCAGTTCATCAAAAAATTTGAAAATCTTCTAGAGGAAGGAACTACTAAGATCATCACTAATTTTCAAGTCACTCAAAACGGTGGAAAGTTCAGGACTACCTCTCATGTTTACAAGATCCAGTTTGCTGCCACGACGTCTGCCAGACCTTCTGAAGATTTGGATGCCAAAATTCTTTGGTTGAAGTTTGTGAACTTCACTGATATTCACGATGGCAAGTTGAATCCAGATTTTCTAATAGGTAAATGGTATATATATCTCGCATACCTAATGAATATGAACAGAAGCATATAACATCTAACTACGCATTTATATTTATATTTTACAGATATTGTTGGAAATATTGTTAGTATTGGTGAGATTGAGATTCTCAACGTTAAAAAAAACAGACCAAGCGTCTAATAGTGACACTTCGTGACACCAGGTTTTTTAACTCCCTTTAACACCTTTTTATTGTTAATAAAACGTCTAATCTTTTTTGTGTTTTAGTGATGTGCGCCTGAATTATGTCATCTGGGAAAATTATGCTGAAAGTTTGGAGAGTGTTGCTACATATGCAACCAATGCTATCACTTGCTTCGTGTTACGATTTGGAAAGCTAAGATTGTATCAAGGTAAGGAAAAAATTGTTATGTATACAAGCAAAATATCGTTTTTTATAACTATACATAACTTTCAAGCCATTTCATTATTTAGGTGTTTGGAGCATTGGAAATTGTTACAGTTCTTCAATTGTGATGACAGATCCTGAAATAAATGCTTTTAGAGACCGGTATATTTATAAAAACAAAAAATTTAACACTTTGCATTTTAATTTACTTTCATATCACTAAGTTTAATCAATTTAATTTCCTTTCCAGCTTACCAAAGGATGATGTGACTTTGTCATACACACACCCTAATTAATTGACCATTGTCAATTCTGTTTCTGTAAGAGATGATTTCTTTTTACATACCCCTCGCCGGACAATAAGTGAAATACTTGATGCTTCTGAGCTATTTATTTCATTCTAAGACACATATTTGTTAAACAACATATTCACATAAATTTTCAAAAGTTTAGCCATTTTTAAATGATTAAGTTGAGAAATGTGTGACTATGCCTACCATCATGTCGATCAACATTGAGTTTGGATGGTACTATATGTCATGCAAAGTGTGCTATAAAAAAGTGCTTTCTCTTGATATGGATTTGTTGAAGGAGCAATATCCTGAGAAGCCATTTCCTAAACAGTTATGGAAATGTGGCAAATGTAAGGATGATGTTGAAAGTGTCGTACCACCGTAAGTTTGTACAAAATTTTTAGTTATAAACAAAGATTTTAATTATTTACAAAATATATTAATATTCATATATTCTCCTACGATAACTTAGGTTTATGCTGACTTTCCGTGTTATGAACAACACTAAGGAAACAAAGCTCTGAATCTTTGATAAGCTTGCCATGGAAGTTGTAAATGAAACAGCTACACAATTGATTGAATCTGTGGAAGAGGTACTTATTCAATTTACTATCAACTCTATTATAGTCAATCTTACTATATATATTTTAATTTTTAAATGTTTGCTAATCTTCGTGCAGATCCAAGATCCAGACGTGCTATCTCTTCCAATTAGTAACATATGTGGAAAACTTATATGTTCAAGCTATCTATTGAGAGTTCAAACATCGTTTTCAACAGTGATGTCTGCAAAGTTACAAAGATTGTGACCCAAAGTAACATGGTCAAAGAATTCTCTGAAATATCCGTATTTTTGGTTTAATCCCTAAACTATTTATTTATATTACTACAACCATTTCATTGCCGTTTGATAATTGTTAACTTATTTCTTTATTTATAGACTACTCCTGATGTCAAGTCTGAAGAAATGGGGTTTATAACTCCCGTTGAACAGGTATGCTATATTGTTATTAGATGTCTCTCATTAAGATTATATGTCGTTAGTGTCTCAAAAGAAATTCTGCATGGCAATTAAACATTTACAATATTCATGCAAAATGTATGGAGCCATTATTACTTTGGCAATACGGATATTTTGTGACACTAACGATTAAAGTTGTATCCTAAAACAACTCTGTATTTAAATATAATAATATAATTACATTATACAATATTAGAAAAACAATCATAACTACCCTATTATGTCGTATATAGTTGCTCATTGATGAATATTACACAACCAACTATAACCAAATCAACTTAACTTAATTATGAAAATTTCAATGTTTAGATAAATTCACCATTTATTAGTAATCTTAATAAATCTTCAGAATATTGTAACTATCCTATTAAGATGCCTACTACTTCTCATTTCTTAATATTTAATATATCCTACTTACTAATCAGTTAGCAACGATTTCTTAATTTATATTTATATTTCCTAATCTGTTTACCTTATTAAGTTTGCGTACATATACAAAACCTATTATGCTTTAAGATTTTGGTTTAAGTATCTAAAATCTTTGAAATTAGATTTGATGGGAAGTCTTGAAACTATTGGCGAGGTCTACACCTAGTGTTTTCCAGATGGAGAAACAAAGAGAGTTTTTGAATTCACCCTTAAGGATGTAGAGTATGATAATAGTTTTAAGTTTATTTTTAATTTTGTTAGTGTTTTTTTCCTGACCCTTCGTTTATAATCAACTTAGAGATTATTCCTTCAAATGCTTTGCATATGGTGACTTTGCTGTGGACATCAAAGAAAGATGTAAAGGATTCACAGGGCCCTTCACTATTTGTGTTTTAACTGACTGGACAGTTAAGAAGAATATCGGTATGCATATAGTTGTACTAGATCATTTAATTTGGAGAAACATGCAATTTCTCATTGGATTTCTATTATGTGTAGATAAACTGACTATCCATGAACATGAAAACATGGCTTCTCTCGCTTTCTACTTGCTCCACCGATTGATCAAGTTTCGAAGTTCAGGAACAAGTAAGCATTAAAATTATCCGTCCTTTTACCTTAGAAAAACTCAAACTATATATATATATATATATGATGAAATGAGTCGTCATTTATATTTTGCAGGATTACAAAAAAAATGATAGATTCGTCTGCAACTCCAGGAACTTGCGCAACTAACGTCGACTAGAGATGTATCAACATCTGTTGCGTTTTAAGTATTTTTAAATTTTAAGTCTATATTGTGATGTTCAACTTTTCTATTTCCGTTAAAACTTAACTATAACTTATCGTGTGTTTTGTGGAACTTTTTTGGATATTTGCTGCTTAATTTCTACTTATGAAGAATCTATTTTTATTTTCGAATTTTTGGTAGTTTAGATAATAGAAAACTATATTTGTTTATCTAAATGTTTTAAAAAAAACTTAGTTAACTAAAAACCAGGGAAATTAGGTTATAGAATAGAACCTGAATTTTTATCTTCCGATATGTTTAGTATATTCGATAAACATAGCTGATTTTGCTTTCGAATAACGTTATCTTAGATTATAATCGACATTAGATATATGTACAATATATGAATCACCTGTAAGATACTAAAAAAAAAGATTGGTCAATTAAGTTTAAGTAGATTCAACTAAAAACTATGTTAAAACCAAATAAATTCTGAATTGAATTAATACAGCTTCAACAGTAGAAACACTATAATAAAACATCTGAATATATTATCGAGTATCATATCTTTACCTCTGATAACTTCTGCAAACATAACAATGATTTCCATAATTGAAAGAGAAAGCTAAAATTTCAAGAAGACCATTATTCTCTATCACATCGAATAGATCTTTGATGTTATCGAGGTTTGCCTCTGTTTTATATGTTATTCCTTTAAAAATTGGATAGATAACTCTGTATTCACATGAAGCCTATTTAGTAATTACACACACATGTGTCTATTTTATTACTCTTTGTATTTGTTGTATTACATAAATAATATATCAAGCTCTAATATTAACATTAATAGTCGAACATAATAATTTTGTGTTGCTTTAAATAATACACTTCAATTTTTTGCTAATTGTTTCTTATACTTAGCATCATATAGATATTTATGAAATAATATTAGTAATCGGTTAATTTCATTCATTTTTGTGTTTTAAGTAAAGGAAAACTATTAAAAACAAAAAGAATTTCAAAACAAATCAATAAACATTTAGTCACATATATAAAGTCCACTAATCTAATTTTATTATGTTACTAACATAAACAAACACTTAAAATAAAATCCGTTTCAAATAATACAAAATAGTCAATTAAATCAAATATTATTCACCATCTTCTATACATACATTATAGTACTTCATGATTTCTGTATAAAATGATAACAATCATCCCGTGCACAGTACGGATATTATCCTATTATACAATATTTATAGATACGTTCCATGATTCATTAAGTAACAAGATCGTTAGATGACGACTACATCAACGGAAAAAATAACAAAGATTGTAAGCCAAAAATATTAATCGAGAAAAAGATCCGCTTGAACATATCATTTGAGAATCTTGGATAGTTTTGCGAGTGATCTGGTGAAGAGAGAGACGTTGTGAATCTTACTAATAGACGCCGTTACCTAACGGAAGACTAGCGCCATTACAATGAGCTAACGGAATCTGAAACCCCCTGATGGCAGTATTCGCCACGGCTCCACCGGAGTCGGTTTCCAATGGCGTAGTGGCTGATGACGGGACAGGGTCAAAGTCATTGACATCAACGTAACGGCCGGAACAAACGGAAGTTATGAATAGAGTTAAGAAAAGAAGTGAGAGTAGTTGAAAGATTATTTTGAAAGAAGACATATCACACATCTATGTGATAGATTTGAGAGTTATTAACTATTTTGATTTGAATTTGATGAATGGGTACGTATACTATTATGATGCACGAGTCATATATATATATATATATATATAATATGGGTTTATGGATATATTAGGAAGGAAGATGTGTTAATACATGTAGATGGTGGGAGTGGGACATATGTTTAGTTAGAATATATGAAGTTGATGAGATACTGTGGCGAGGAGGGGAGTGGGTCAAAGATTAAAAAGAACATATATATGAATATACAAAGATAGATAATAGATAATAGATATATACACATTTGATCTAAAGAGAACATACACATTATTATATTATTATTTTTTAAAACTACATATGATAAAACAATAATCGTATTACTAAATGACATAGAGGAGTTGTCTATTCCAAGTATAACAGAAAAGCACAACTCAAATTAAAGTCGCATTGGTTGCAACTTCAATTGTCTTATAAGCTATTATATGAGAAACCAGGAGGATACCATATAATCTGGGAAAAGATTTGGAAGTTCTTTATTATTACATATAAATTATACACAAACGAGTAGGTTGTAGCTAGCCTTGTGAGAAAATAATCAGAAACCTTTATTATTTTGGACATAAAAAAGTTTGATCTTGCATGGCTTTGGCTCAAAACTGATAATAAAATGTCTCAAGTTTTTCCAAGAGATCTCTCACAAGTGACATTATTGTAAAACAAACGCAAGAAAAGTAGGTTGTTTTCTGGCTCATCATAAACCTTAATTAGATGGATCAGTTTTAGAGAATGCCATGATCTCGATTTCAACCTCGAGTAAATCTTCGACAACAAAACCTTTGTTTCCATCTTTAAGATCTGAAAGAGGTATAAACTTCTCGAAACCCCATCCATTTTCTGCTGGCCATCCCTCAACTTACCATTAAAAAAAAAGCAAACAAATAAATAAATAAAAACATTAACTAATTAGGATGATTACAAATTTTTTTAAAAAAACACAGATTAAATATCCTAAGATTTTAGAGTATTCGAATCCGATTCTACTGGATCCAAAATGCTGATAAGATATATGAAAGTACATAATTCTCTCCCTGTAATTATGCTATAATAACTCTCATATATTGTATTTCTTTTCTCTGTATTATATCTCTCTGTATATATTAAGCTCACACACTATCAATAAGATTATCGATTCCATATCTTCATTATGGTATCAGAGCAGCAATAGGTTTAACCTATTTTTTTTCTAGCCGCCACTCTCCTTTCTCCTTCTCCTTCTCCTTCTCCTTCTTCTTCTTCTTCTCCTTCTCCTCCTCTAATCTCTGTTTCTTCTTATTCTCTCTCATCATGACGGATCCCACAGCAGAACCAACTGCAGTTTTTAATACTGAAAACCCACAAAACACTCTCTTATCGGTGAACATGTCCAGTGTCACCAAACTCACCGATGTCAACTACATCATGTGGAGCAGACAGGTTCGTGCACTCCTTGAAGGCCATGAACTCCAACACTTCATCGAGGATTCTGATACTGTTCCTTCACCTACCGTTGTCGTGAATGGCGTCTCGACGCCGAATCCCGCATACACTCCTTGGCGACGACAAGATCGTCTTCTCTATAGCTCCATCATCGGTGCCATCTCTCAACCGATCCAACCAGTCATCTCCAGCGCCAACATAACCAAAGAAGTCTGGACAATGCTTGCAAAAACTTTTGGTAATTCATCTCGTGGTCACACCCGTCAATTACGCTTTCAGATCAAACACTGCGTCAAAGGTACCAAGACAATTACAGAGTACCTGCGTTTCATCAAATCCAAAGCCGATGATCTGGCTCTTCTGGGTAATCCAATGGATCAAGAGGACTTAACAGAAGATATTCTCGCTGGTCTGAGTGACGACTACAAAGCTGAGATCGATGCCATCAATGGTCGAGATACCCCCATTTCTTTTACCGAACTTCATGAGCGACTGTTAAATCGCGAAGCAATGATCCTTTGTTTCGAGCCTTCCTCCGTCGCACCAATCGTTGCAAATGCAACAGACACACGTCCCCGGCAGAATCAGAATCGCAATCAGACTCACAACACCAACCAGAATCGAGGACCTAACCGTTTCTCCAAGCCGTATTTGGGACGATGCCAAGCTTGCGGTATCCAAGGACACAGTGCAAAATATTGCCTCGATTTTTGCATCGTCAGAGGTTCCAGCACTCCACAACAACAATGGTCTGCTCCACCTCAATCCCAAACACCTTGGAGACCACCTCACCAACAGCAAACATGGCAACCACATGCTAATCTTGCGTTACTATCTGATTCGTCTACTTGGTTGGTCGACAGTGGCGCCTCTCATCATATGACATCAGACCTTGCGAACCTCTCTCTCCATACTCCATATAATGGAGGCGATGCTGTTCTTCTTGGAGATGGCTCAGGACTCACTATTTCCCACACTGGTTCTTCCTTTCTTCCTTCTTATACTCGTCCTTTTTTTTCTTAATAATGTTCTTTGTGTTCCATCTCTTGACAAAATTTTAATCTCTGTTTTTCAACTCTGCAAAACTAATGGTGTTGCTGTGACTTTTACACCAACCTACTTCCAGGTGAGGGATTTACAAACGGAGGCTCTTCGTCTGGAAGGCAAGCCTAAAGACGGCACCTATGAGTGGCCGAAAACTCTAGCTTCTAAACCATCTCTTGCTTTTGGTTCTGTGGTGAAAACTAGTTTATCGGATTGGCATTCTCGTTTAGGCCATCCTGCTTTACCTATTCTTCAAAAAGTAGTTTCAACTTTTGATTTACCGCTTTCTTCAAATGTTTTAATGGCTCAGCCATGCAGTTCTGTTCAATTAATAAAACTCATAAGTTACCTTTCAAAGATTCATCGTTAAAATCTTTTCATCCTTTGCATATTGTATTTTCTGATGTGTGGACATCTCCACTTATTTCAGTAGATGGCTTTAAGTATTATGTAATTTTTGTAGATCATTTTACTCGTTATATTTGGTTATACCCATTAAAAAGAAAATCACAAGTTTTAGAAGTTTTTACAAGATTCAAAGTATTGGTTGAAAATCAATTTCAAGCCAAACTTTGAACTCTTTATACGGATAATGGGGGTGAATATATTGGACTTACAAGTTTTCTCTGTAGTCAAGGTATTTCTCATATGACAAGTTCCCCCATACACCAGAACACAATGGCATTTCTGAGCGTCGACGTCGTCATATTGTCGAAACGGGTCTTGCTCTTATGTCCCATGCATCTATGCCTAAGTATTGGACTTATGCATTTGCGACTGCCGTATATTTAATAAATCGAATGCCCACACCTGTGCTATCTTTTTCCACTCCATTTCAAAAATTGCATGGGCATTCACCAAATTTTCATAAATTACGAGTTTTTGGTTGCTTGTGTTTTCCATGGTTACGTCCTTATACAACACATAAATTAGATGATAGATCCAGTCCGTGTGTTTTTCTTGGTTATTCACCAAGTCAAAGTGCATATTTCTGTCTTGATCGAAAAGCATCAAGAATTTATACTTCTCGCCATGTTGTGTTCCATGAATCAATATTTTCTTTTGCTTCTAACACTTGTCAAATTGAGCAGCTTGAACACAGTGATTCAGGTCCACCTACGTATCCGCCTGTCTCCATCATCCGACCAGCCGTACCGGTTCAAACTACTGCACCACTACCAGTTGATCCACCGGCACCAATTTCACCTCAAATACCACCAACCGTCACTGCCATAGACACGTTGACTTCAACATCAACTACTGCTCCTCCAACTCCAAATGCTCATCATTCACCTCCACCGGCACCAGCCCCTGTTCTTGTGCCAGCTCCTCAACCACCGCTTCCTACGCGAGCAAGCACAAGAACTCGTAAACCAGTTCAAAGGCTCAACCTTCATGCGACGATCACACCTGCAACAGAAAGGATACCAACATCAGTGGCGGAGGCACTTAAAAGCCCTCATTGGCGTCAAGCTATGAGTGTTGAGATAAACTCTCATGTGAGAGAACATACGTGGGATCTCGTGAACCCGGCTAACGTTTCTAATGTTGTTGGTTGCAGGTGGATCTTCACCATCAAACGCAAACCAGATGGCTCCATCGAAAGATATAAGGCACGTCTCGTCGCTAAAAGATACAACCAACGCCCTGGCATTGATTACCATGAAACATTCAGCCCAGTAGTTAAATCTGCCACCATCCGCATTGTTCTCAACACTGCTGTTTCACGCAATTGGCCTCTGTGACAACTAGATGTCAACACAGCATTCCTACAAGATTGTCTAGAGGATGAAGTATACATGGCTCAGCCCACTGGATTCGTTGACAAAGACAACCCCCACGCAGTTTGCAAGCTTTGCAAAGCAATCTATGGTCTTAAACAAGCACTGCGAGCTTGGTACAATGAACTCAGGACGTTCTTAGTTCAATCAGAGTTTAAAAACTCTTTAGCAGATGCCTCCTTGTTCATCTACAACAACAATGGGATCCTCCTTTACATGTTGGTTTACGTCGATGACATTATCATCACCGGCAACAGCTCCACTCATATAACCCGGTTTATCGAATCCCTCTCATATTTATCACTTACCAGGCCAGACATTTCATTTTCCGTCAACAAGTTGTCCCAATTCATGCACCGACCGACGACGGAACATTGGACAGCTATGAAACGTGTCTTACGTTATCTTGTTGGTACCATTAATCGTGGCATCTTTCTCCACTCCAACAATCAGCCAATATTACATGCTTTCACGGATGCGGACTGGACCAGCAACAAAGACGACTTCACCTCTACTGGCGCATACATTGTCTATCTAGGTAGACATCCCATTGCATGGTCTTCAAAGAAACAAACCGGAGTTGCACGATCTTCTACCGAAGCAGAGTACCGGTCCATCGCCAATACCACATCAGAAATCTGTTGGATCACATCACTGCTCTCTGAGCTCGGCATTCAAACACCGTCAACTCCGGTGATATACTGTGACAACATCGGCGCAACTTACTTAGCAGCCAACCCAGTCTTTCACTCCAAGATGAAGCACATAGCGTTGGATTATCACTTCGTATGTCAATTTGTTCAAAGTGGTCAACTGCGAGTCTATCATGTCACATCTGCGGATCAACTTGCAGATGCCTTCACAAAGCCACTACCCCGTGCTCAATTCGACAATCTCTGCGTCAAGATCGGACTATCATACGACCGTCCATCTTGAGGGGGTGTGATAAGATATAGGAAAGTACATAATTCTCTCCCTGTAATTATGCTATAGTAATTCTCATATATTGTATTTCATTTCTCTGTATTATGTCTCTCTGTATATATTAAGCTCACACACTATCAATAAGATTATCGATTCCATATCTTCATTAAATGCAACTATGCATACTTTGGATATCATTTGTGGACATGCATGAATCCTTATATTTAAAGTGAACCACTGACCTAGTTTCTCCACATGGTTGGATGTGATTTGGTTCAGAACTCTTAGCTTAGCTCGAACGTAATCCTTTTCATTAGACTCACTCATCAAGTAGAGTGACAAAGAATTACCCATTCCAACACCATTTCCATTTGGATATACTTTCAACACCCTAATTATTAAACCATATCATAGATATTAACACATAAATATATACCAGAGTGTACGTGCGTGTGTGTTTGTAGAAATAGACAGCAAGAAAGTCACCAGTTTCTGCCTCCGGAAGAAAATGTTTCGGATGTGTAAGAGTCCAGATTGAGGGTAGAGAAACCGGTAAGGTTCCAATTGAAAATGGGATTGGTGATATTTTCATCATAGGAGAAAACGTCCCATTTGTTAAAGGGTGGAGCAATGAAGACATCTATTCCAAACACACATTCACCACCTTTGGTAATGTATCCAAGATCTGGCACCTTGAACCATGAAGTCAGTAGAAACTCTGGCACTCTCCTCTTTGGTTGGAACGAATGAAACCTCATCGGTTCAGTTTCTACAAAAACAAAACACTTTTGAAAGACCATGTGGATGCAGACCGAGAACCACATTACAAGAAAACACTGTCATTTCTTTCTGACGGTTTTTTCATGCTCTATTCTAGACCATTATCATTATTATTAATAATGTAATGACCACTAGACTAACATAACATTACTAGATTATGCAAGTTGAAATTTAAGTAACGACGACATTAATACAACATTGGTTTCTTTTAAGAAATTACTTTGACCTACTGACCACAATATATATATAGCATACTAGATGAGGTCCCGTATAATATGCGGAAAAAATATATATATATTTAGATTTTAAAACTGATTATCTGCCTAATTATAACTCATATATGATTAGAATCTATATTAATATTAATACCCTGTTAAATTATTTACAATTTATATTTTATGATTAACAACAAGAAATTGGAAGTTATATATATATATATATATATATATATATAAATTGGAAGTTATATATATATATATATATCCTCTAAGATTTCGTACCTACCTTGGTAGTAATAATACAATTTAAGTACATTGTTGTAGACGAAGAACTTAATCTCCGCATACACGGCTTGTGGATCGGTGATGCTTGAGTTATCGATTCTTGCATAAAGCGAAACAAATTCGTTCAAGGTGTCCTTCTTATTCCCCGTTGGGTAGATTATGAACGTCCTTTCATTAACATTTATTAATTTAAGCAAAAATGGGTCATAAAAAATAAAAGCTACCAAAGTAATTTTGTGATGATCTTGAACTTGATGAGAATGACTTACCAGTTGAATCCACCAACGGTGAAAGGACGAGACTCGTAGTATCCATCCTTGACCAGCTCCATCATGGTCTTGAAAGACTCGAACTTGACGGTATAAGATGTTGGAGGACTCTCTCGCCATAGCCGCATCGGTACTGGTAGCTTGAGATTGTCGTGTTTCTGGGACACTTTAGTAGGAGAAGAAACATATATAGCCTAATAAATTAATCATAGTAGAACCAGTTTTTGAATTCTTCATATATTTTCTTTTTATAACCATGGATTGCAAATCAAAGTCCAAACAAATTTCTTGAGCCTGTGCATGTGGCGCACTTTTTTTTGCCAATTAAGACATTCTCATATATGATGGAGGATTACCCTGGTTTCAAACCTCCAAAATACTTTTTGTAAGCATTACACCACCATGGATTGGTTCCTCATAATGTATGTTCTTTTTTTGTCTTTATATTTTTTAGATAATTTTTGAATTCTCAATTATATCAAGTTATGGGGTCGTTAACCTACCTTCGTGTTTACCAGAGTCCTGTGCCTAAATGGAAAACCAGAAAGAGAAAAAAAAAAAAAAAAGAGATTCAAATACTGATCTGATCAATATGAGTACATTGATAGATGCCACAAAAAAAAAAATCACTAATAATCACATTTTGCATATAAATCTTTGGCACATTTCAGAAAACAACAATATTGCCAAAAGATACAATTATCATTATACCTGATCAAGAATCCATCAGACATCACAAATAATCAGGATCAACGTTTTTTAAACAATTAACAAATGATATTTCCACGATTATCCAACAAAGTTCATCCGATTTCAACTTTGGAATTTTGGTTATATTCTCTCACCAATGATTAAAAACTCAAACAAAAATTTAAGAAACTAACCAGAATGCCTCCAAGACTGAACAAGTCAACCCCGCAAAAAATAGATGGATCATCACAAAAGTTATCGAAAATTGAAGCCAAAAGAAAGTAAGTTAAACCTTATATGAAAATCTGAATGAATTGAGGCCGTTATAGAAGAAACCGATCCTAGAGGTCGCAGCAACTGCCAAGAACACGACAACCAAAGCTGCCAAAGGCCATTGCCATCCAAGTGATCTCTTCCCTTTCATCTCTTCTACTTTGATTGTGCTTTCTTCCATTACAAATCAAATGACAAAACAAATTCTTTCACACGGTCTTAGTATCTTTTTTAAAGAAAACTCTTATTTATCTAATATTATACCAAGTCTTTGAATTAATTTCATTTTAAAAGAGATCTTTGTTTTTGAGTCGTCTCTAATCTCTATGGTTTGATTGACACATTTTGGCGCGTGTTGGAGCTTCTTTTTTTAATAAAATAAAAGCCTTTAACCAATAGGATTGGAGCGCATCATTTCATTTGGTCTCCAAATTAAACATCTTGCCATTTTTAGGCTTCTCATGTTCATTGACTAAACGCCTCTCCTGCCGTTTTCTTGGCTCTGTTGAAACACACAAGCAAGAAACTCAAGTTTCATACATTTAAGCTCTAATAATATTCATCGTACATCTAGGGATCATTAGTGTTGGTTGGTCACTGTTAAAGCAACAGAGGAAAACAAAAATCTCTCTTTGTGCTTGCTTTAAGGGTTTCCCTTAAGAGGCTCAGCCTCTTCGTCCCGTGGAAGTTCTTGAGCTGCTTGCGGCTTTTCTGATCTCTTCTTCACTAAGTTTTTGGCATATAGGGACCCGAAAACAATAACCTGCACGAGTGATAAATGTGGTTTAGCTTTGAAACAGGGAGAGATCTGATATAAGAGACAGAAGATGAAGTAAAGAGAGGCTTGGAGGAGCTTACGGATCCAATGCACTGCTCCCAGCTAAGCGGGTGTGAGAACCAAATGCAGGAGAGCATGATGCTCAAAAGCTTTTATTTTTTCAGTAAACAAAGAAGGATTTAGATTAGAATAGATTGTGTGCTTAGTTTGTAAGAGGAATCAGAGAGTTGAAAGAATCAGAGTAACTTTACCTGTCTTGTAGTCATTATTGCAGCAAATGTTAGTGCTCCAAATGTCCTAATGGTGTAAGAAATGAAAAATTGGCTGGCTGTTGCTACCTGCAAAACACAGTGACGTCTCTGATAAGTTCACAAACTACGTTTTAGCTGTTGCGTGAACGGGTTTTATGTCTTAATTACAAACTAAACTCTACCTTATCTCTAACTACAGAAGCTGTGACCACTTCAATCATCCTCTAATTTGAATATATTCCTGAACATGATTATTGTAATGGCTAAGCAGAAGATTAGTGATGACTTACAGTGGAAAGCAAAGCGATGTCGAATAGACAATCCCTATGCCGAGATACAAAGTCCACTGCTAGGAGTAAATGCCCTTGCAATATAAGGCCTATATTGAGCACGAGATTCCCGATTGATTAGCAAAGAGCAAGGGCGACATGAGTTTGAGCATTTTTGAGGTCTACAAATTGAGGTTTAGGCAAGGCAGATGAGTTTGAATCGCAAATCATTGATGGACTAAGAGAAGTTCCTACTACATTCACGGTTCAGAGTTACTGACATATAATCTCAGTCAAGCTTAGATCAGAAGTCTATGTATGACTCAGAAACTTGAGAAATGGGAAGAAAGTGGAGAAGTTTACCCAAGTGATCAATCAATCATAGAAAAAAAAACATCACAAAAGGTACTAAATAGTCTAGACTTCAAAAAAAATGATAGTGAAAAAAGACAAAGGTTAACTGCAAAGAGAAGATTCTCACCAGTGAAACTGAGAATAAAGGAACAAAGTGTAGTGTAGAATATCTGGTTATGTATCTCCATATTATAGCCTTTAAACAGTTTGTCTTGGAATGTGCTCGTAAAGCCATCAAACCTGAAAGCCAGTTTACCAATACGTAATTATCGGTACACAAAAAAATAAACTTTCGAGGTTCCTGTTTTATAACCAGATAATAACAGTATACAAAACAGATATATACCCAAGATAACCAACCATAAGTGAAACACCCCAGACTGTGTTTTCTCTTCCCTTGTTGGACGGACTAATATCATCTCCTGCCTACATTTCAAGTACATAGCTGATCTTAATGGTTCAGAGTGATAAGCAAACTATAAACTAATGGGGATCCTTTAAGTAAGATAGGAATATTTACCGGGAAGAGAATAAAGACAGAGCATCCAAGTGTGACGAGGAAAGCCACCAAATAGTCAAATCCTCTGTACCTTTTCTGCATGATGAGAGTTCCCCAAACCTGCAAAAAAAAAAGAAACACAGAAAATTAGAGAGTGGTGATAAACTCACATGCAACAGAAGAAAGAGATATTATAACTTACCATTACAGGTATCATTTTGGCACATTTTGCCAGAGTTTGGACTGGGAAACTCACATACTTGAGGGCCTAGAGGCATTCATAACACATTGTCAAAAAAACACTTAGAGGACTGGGCTTAGTTCATGGAGGTGAAGAACTTGTCATACCTCATACTGGCATGTTGTTGTTAGGATGTTAGTTACTGATATGAGACAATATTTGTAAACTGGAGCAACAGGATCCAAAACCTTCTTGCTTGCCTACCGAACACAAAAAGAAGGGAGATTTATAATCAGGCTTCTCTTCCGAATATGAATACAAACTAAAGTTTGATAGTTACCAGTAAAGCACCAGCAGAAACAGCTGATGTAGTGAGCCGATTACAGAAAACTAAAAACAAAGAGTACTTGAAGTACTCCTTGTTCAACCCATATGGCACTCTCATAATCTTCTCCTGCAAATTACAAGCACAAAGAATCAACCACATATCGAACAACAACATCAAGATCAAATCTTTTGCTAGTATATCTAACATCAAGAACAACCATATGTATAGAAAAACAAAAACAACATCTTGCACTTGTAAGTAAATATAGCAGGAGTGAAAAAACCAAACTTTACACTGTAGTTTTGTTTTTCAATTCCATAAGAGAGGCCTTACGAGCTAAGAACAAAGAAACCTCACCAAGATTCTTCAATCAAATTGAACAAAAGAAGCGAATCCAGAGGAAAGTGAAAGAGTAAGAGACCTGGAGAAGACCATAGATAACGAGGGTAATCATAATTCCGGAGACGGCGAAAACAGCTTTCCATAGCTTCTTCTCCTTGGCTTCGTTTACTGATTCAGATTCAGCCATTTCTCCATTAACGATCCGATTCCTGCTCTCTCCCTCGCTGAAGAACAAAACCTACCTGAACTAACCAAACCATTCACGCTGTACAATTACAAAACCGAACCGAAGTCAAAACAAATCTATTTAAAAATAAAAGGATAATTAATCATTCCAAATTGTGGGCCTTTAGAATTTAGATTTTAGAACATATTATAATTGTCGTCTTCTCTTTCACCTTTATCCCAAAAATCTAATAGCATCTCACTTAGTGTCTTTTAGCAATTATTTAGTATTATTTTTAGAGAGAGAAAAAAAAAACAAAAAACTTTATGTTTATATAGTGTCCACTAATGTTCTCTTTGTTGTGTCTTGAAAAACAATACAAAAAAGGCAGAACACAATGTTGAAAAACCAGAACAGATCCAATCCTAACCAAGAACATTCCTTCCATTTTCAAATATATAGATAAGTTAAGAAATCATAGACATAGCTTTTTCTACAAAAGCAGATGTTCCTTTCTGTTAAAAGCTACAAATGAAGATTATGAAGCTACATTATAGAGCAAAGCGTCATCGCAGTTTATATTGTGAGCTTACTCCATTCAAAAAAAAGAAAATTTAGCAAAACCTAGCAAAGAATTCTCCATTGATCATCCAATAATCAGAAGTCAAAAGCTTCATTCAATTTTTGGAAAAGACCTTAACAAAATCGCCTGAAAAACAATGAACTAATACTACTAATATATACAACCAAAGCTTGATTTCACCATCTAAGCATACAAATGAAAAGGAGGTAAACAAATTACCGAGAGAACAGGAAGCTAAGAAGTTTCGTACCTTTAGTAGCCATTGTTAGAGCATCTCCAGCACAGGAGATTTTAAGCAAAACGTCAGCACAGTTTCATATGCCTCAGGCATTTTTAAATCATTTTTCGGCGAAAAACTGGACGGAGCGCTCCTTAGAGCATCTCCACTAGTGATACTCACTTAATGTCTCTTAACAATTGTTTAGTATTATTTTTAGGAAGAGAGAAAAAAACAAGAGACTTTATGTTTATGTAGTGTCCACTAGTGTTCTCTTTGTTGTGTCTCTTAAGAATAAAAAAATAATTTTTTTTGTCTTAATTTAAATTACATAATTATTCAATAATAAAATTTTAAACATACAACTTATCGAATAAGAAAACATTAAACAATACAAACATCTTTCAAATAATTATTGAAGTAGAAAATATAGAACATACACATTTAAATGTGAATTAGGCGGGAATTGTGTTCCAAATGTGCTCCACTAGATCATCTTTTAAACGTTTATGTATTGCTGATCACGAACTTCATTACGAATGCCAATCATATTGTTGATGTTTGTAGGCATATCTCTTGAATACGCCATATCAACATGTGATGATCTGCTTCCGTCTGGTTGTTGGAATCCAGATATATCGTACAAACTGCGGTTACCTCGTTCGTTTTCTACAATCATATTGTGTAATACAATTGCTGCCCTCATAATCTTTCCAATTTTTTCCTTGTCCCAGATGAGTGCCGGATTTTTAATGATAGCAAACCGAGCTTGAAGAACCCTGAAAGCACGCTCGACATCTTTACAGACAGATTCTTGAACTTTGGCAAATTTTTGTTCTTTTTCACTTTGTGGAAGGTTAATAGATTGGATAAACGTTGCCCATTTCGGATAGATACCGTCAGTTAGATAGTAAGCCAACTTATAGTTGTGACCGTTCACAGAATACCTAACTTTCGGAGCTCGACCTTGTAATATGTCGTCAAAAATAGGTGAGCGATCAAGAACGTTTATATCATTTAATGTACCTGGGAGCCCAAAGAATGCGTGCCATATCCAAAGATCGTATGATGCCACAGCTTCTAATACGATTGTCGGTTTTCCTGCACCCCGGGTGTATTGACCTTTCCAAGCGGTTGGACAATTCTTCCATTCCCAGTGCAGACAGTCGATGCTTCCAATCATGCCGGGAAAGCCACGTGACTCTCCAACATCGAGCAGGTGTTGGAGATCTTCTGGTGTGGGACGTCTAAGGTATTGATCTCCAAAAAATTCTATTATGCTTGAAGTGAAATTTTCCAAGCATAAAATTGCGGTAGATTCACCTATACGTAAGTATTCGTCCACCGTGTCTGCTGCACAGCCGTACGCCATCATCCGAATTGTGGCTGTACATTTTTGTAGTGCTGTCAGCCCTAAGCGACCGGTAGCGTTCCGCCTTTGTTGGAAATATGGAACCTCTTCAGATAGCCAATCCACAATCCGCATGAATAAAGTCTTGTTCATGCGAAAACGCCGTCGAAATATGTGTGGAGGATAGATTGCATCTTCCGAGAAGTAGTCATTCCATAACCGGATTTGACCTTGTTCCCGTTCTCGTTCAATGTATGCTTTTTTTTTTTCTTCTGGCGGTTGCAAGACATTCGATGATCTCTTCATATGCTTCTTCGAATTTTTGCTCAAATATTGCATTAAAAGATTCATCAAGTGCATCTTCAAATTCATCATCTTCATAGTCATCAGAATCATCAGACCTATAGTGTGATGAAGACGCCATGTAGAAGATATTCTTTTTTGAAACAAAAGAATTGAAGAAGAAAGTAGTTGAAGATAGTTAAAAAACCTTGAAGAAGAGAGTATTTGGGGTAAAACGATAGACTTGGAGAAATGAGTTATCACGAAATACTTGGGGAAAAACAGAAGATATAATGAAAACTGGAAGAGAGAATTTGTTGTAAACAGAATATATACAGCAAACATTATCTCAGATACCATCGTTTACAATAATTTAAAAAGTACCCATCATGAATTTACATTACACTCGTGACACAAGTAACCAAAACGAGAGTAGCTCGTGACAGAAGACCCCAAAACTACTTGTCCCACATAAAGCACTCCACAAAAGCCTGAAAAAGATGACAAAAGTCATAGATAACAAATCAATCATTGCAATTCACGAATAACACAAGAACATGACATTGAAACAAACATAACCGAGCATTAGACATTAAACATACATAACCGGAGAAACAAAAACAAACATCATAAAAGTGCCCAATACAAATTTAAACATTTCCCAAAACATAACCGGCTTCAAGATAACAACTCAGAAATCAACTTGTTCTTCAGGGCATTTTCAATGTCAGAGAGTGGCTCAGGTTTTGCTAGGAGATTGTCCAGGGTTTTGTGCTTAGCAAGTTTTGACTTCATCTCCATATCTTTTTGTCTAGTCTTAGCAATTTCTGCCTTCAACTCCAGATCTCTTTGCCTAATACTCCACAAGTTCTGAAAATCGAGAAGTGCCTTACCTTCTTCTTTACAGCCGTTTTGCTTCTTGGCTTTTGCTTTAGACGCTTTCACTCCTGGTGGTCGCATCTCTGCAGCATCATGTACATCAACTCCGGCCTCCACATTGTTAGACGACTGACCCGATCCATGTATATCATCCACCTTTTTTCTTTTCGAGCTTGCACTGTCTTTTAAAGCGGTAGCTCTGCACCATTTCTGGTCATGTCTTAACTCGCGCCATGCATGTTCTAAGACAAACTTGAAGCCATGATCAATGAAAAATATGTCATGGGCACCTTTCATGACATCATTTTCATTTTGCCCACTGGTCTTCTCTTTCGTAGCTGCTTCATAGCATCCTACGAACTTGCAAACTTGATCGTTGATCCTACACCAACGTTGCTTGCACTGGCCGACTTCCCTTTTTGGCTGACCGGCGAGATGCTTTGAGTTGTTGTAGTACAAGCATATGCGGCTCCAAAAAGCAGACGCTTTCTGGTCGTTACCAACGACCGGATCTTTACTTGTATTCAGCCACGCGGAGATGAGGATGACATCCTCCTTTGGTGTCCACTTGATTCTTTGTGCAGGTGTCTTCCCTCCTACGCTTCGAGCCTCAGAAGCCTGTGTACTAAACACAGGGACCTCAGATGATCCAAGGTCAATGATGTGCGAGAAGCCGTCATTAGAGAGCTGGCTTGTTAAAAGGTTTACAAAACCTTCAGCCTGGCCGTAATTGTTGCCGGAATCCATTAGGGTTTACAAAGGTTCGGTGGTGTTGAAGAAAGAGGAAAGGTTTAGAAGTAGGGTCTGTTATATGTTGAAGTTTTTTAGAGGAGTTAAAGTTTTTTTATGTAGTACAAGTTTTTTAATGAAGGTTTAATGAAGCAGTGTGTCATTTACTAACCCTAAACCTAACTAGCATTGATTACAATGGATCCCAAAGCACACGCAAACTTCTATTTTCATTCAAGGCATTAAAACTTAACAACTTTCAGCTAACAACCTCAACAAGCATTTATACCAACTCAATGCCTATCTAGTTCCGCAAAGACAAAGGGGAAAAGGAAGCTAACCTCGATGAAAAGACTCGATGATAGAATGGCATCACTTGTTATCTCGATAATCCCACCATGTTACCCTCAAAAAAAAAATTGAAATAAGTAAAATGGACATATAACATTCAATACAGTCCAACGACTAAGTCTTAACTCCTCTACCTAACCAAAATCAAACTAGCATTAAACACAAACAAGTGCAAACAAAAACATAATTCAAAAACAAACTCAAACAAGCGAACATGAATACATTCAAAAACCTTAAGCTTAAAAGTTCAACATAATTCAACATTACAACAAGACATGGTCTGACTTAGTGAAAAGAAGACAATTTAACTTGTTCCTCTTAAATAGACAACATTCATTGAACAATTGTTATTGTCATACTTATAAAAACCTACTTAAACATATAGCAAACGGCAGCGAATACAACAAAAATAACAAGGAACATGAATGCGTCACCTTGGTTAGCATTGTGGGCTTTCAGCATCGTGACATCTTCTTAAAGATGTCCCACATGTTCTTGCAGCACAGACACGTCTTCTTGCAGCATTCGGACATCTTCCTTCAACTCTGCAATGGTTGGATTAGTAGCATGGCGCCTGTCAACGCTGAAGAGCATCTCCTTTTGCTCGTCTAGCCTGAGCTCAAGTATGGAGAACTGCTCCGTCACAGAATCATCCCACCATTGCCTCTTGTGCTCACCACGACCCTACATAAGAGTAAATATTAAATCCTCATCGAAAAACATGTATGTATTTAAAAACTTTGTAACTACAACTTACCTCAGAGACCTAGTCAGGACATGTGTAATACGTGCGGCCTGCAATTCCCATAGCACCACCAGGACAAGTTTCAAGCTTCACACGTTTCCCACAGAAACATTTGTCTCGGGATACCATCCTAAATCCATTTCTGGACCTTCAGATGATGTTTCACTATAATGAGGCATTGCCTGCGATGATAGTCATTAAACAAGTCGTTAAGTAAAGCAAGTCACATAACTAATCACTTAACAAAGAAGAACAAGTAAGTCACATATGCGGCTCACTTAATAAATCTCTAAAGAAATTCACATAACTTAACAACTCACAAAGCAAAAGAACATTGGCTAAAGACAACAATCAACCGATGCTCAATGTCAAAGGGTTAGTGAAGAGAATCAAACAAAAACATTCCAATCACTACACGATTACACGGAAAATGCGACAGCAAGAAAAGTCGTAAATCAGTCGTTTTATTGGTATTGCCGACTACATTACGACTAATCAATGTAGTCGGTAATATTTAGTCGCTAAATATCTTAGTCGGTAATCAGTCGTATATTTACGACTATCTTGCGACTAAAACTCGACGTCGTGACACGGTCGCAAATCAGTCGTAAAAGTATGCGACTGAATAACGACTACATTACGACCTAAGTACGACTGTGTCGGAGTCGTGATATTGTTATTAATATAGTCGTAATTCAGTCGTAAAAGTACGCGACTGAATAACGACTACATTACGATCTAATTACGACTGTGCGGGAGTCGTAATATTGTTAATAAATTAGTCGCAATGCAATCGTAATAATTAGCGACTATTTGGCGACTGATTGCTATAGTTTAGCGATTAGTCTACGACTGTATTGCGACTGATTTGCGACATATTTCCGACTGTTTTGCGACTATTTATTGCAGGCAAATATGAAATTGGTATTGAATTTGTTTTATGAATCCAATTCAAATGTTGTTCAAAAACTAATAATGCAGTGAACAAAAAATTCAGAAATAACCATTCCCATCATTAAAATGTAAAAGCATAAGTAAACAACTAATGAATTACATCATTAAGGTGATTACATTGTTGTTAACAAAAAAATGAACTACAATGGTTACCATATAGGACATATTCAAAATGAGGTTACCATTGTAGATAAGTAGACTACCGTTAGATGAAAGTTTCTGGTTGCACTAAAACAAAACTAAGATATTCAAAATGAGGTTGAAAGAGAACCTTGATGAGGATCGTTTGGTTGATTGGTTGGACCAGCAGCGGTTGCAGCACCTGTTGGAGTAGTGTTTAGAGCACCACCGGTTGCAGCAGCCGTGGGATCAGTGACTGGAGCAGCGGTTGTAGCAGAAGACGTGGGAGCAGAATTAGCAGCCATGAAATCCAAGAATCTTGGATAAGTTTCTCTCAAATACCTCTCCAGCAATGTGAGTTGGTCGATCTTGGCTTGTTGGGCAGCTGAAACCTTGGTGAGCTCTGCTTCACATCTTGCGTTCTCAGCTGCTTGTTCTTCAATTAGGCGCTGAGCTGGAGAGAATTGTTCTTGTACGGTGTTGAATGTTGAAGTGCTTCCAAGGTTCTTCCGCTTGCGTGACTGTGAGAGGCTTCCAACACCATAATGAACTCCTCTTTCATTCGTGAATGTGGACTAGAAAAAACAAAAAATAAGAGTCACTGAATATACCAAAGACACAAAAAGCATATTTGAAACACAAAAAGCAATAAAAAAGACAATCTTACCTTAAGAAACAGCTCGTTGTCTTCCTCTATGGATAGCTCCGGATGAGTAGCATCAGTTGTGCCATCAGATGCACCTAAGTTTTCTTCCCAGAGTTCAGCAAACTTGGCTTCCAAGTTCTTCTTATAAGCTTCAGCAACTTTCTGAGCTTTTCGATCGACATAAGTCCCATCTGCTCTGGTGTGAGTCTTGATAAAAACCTCACCAAGACTCACTGGTCTTCCCAATTCTTCTTCCTGACATGATACGAAAAAAATGATCAATGAATGAGTTATAAGTTATAAATGATGACCAGATTGAATATGAAAGAGGTAAAAGAAACTTACCATTTCTTGTTGGATTTGGAGATATGACTTCGGACCTGATACATGCACGTGAGGACCAAGACCTCCACGTTCAGACATCCTAGCCGCTGAAGTGGTCGCACTCCTCTCTCTGCAATCTTCAGTGTCCCAAACCTTTGTCATCTCTTCCCAGAGCGTATCCCCAATCCAATTTGGCTGCTCTCGAGAAGTCCTGCAGGTGCTCACCATGTCCTTCATGCGGCGCTGACAGATAGCTTCAAAGTGTTCTTGAACCACACCGGTTATGAGGGGATCCCATGTGTGGGTTTTCTACAAAACATGAGAGAGAGAAGATGACATATATAAGCAATAACCGATGACCAAAGAAGCAATAACCTGTAATCAATAACCATCATCAAACTTAAAGCATCATCAAAGTTAAAGCATCATCAAACATGCATATTTGAAACACTTAAAGCAATAACCAGCAATGAATAGACAAACATATAATCATAAAAAAAAACATATAAAAGAGAATGAGAGAACTTCACCGCGAATTCAACAAAGTAGCGTTCTTGTCTCTCCCGAGGAACACATGTCCAACTGTAGAAATGACCATCAAATTTATTTGTGAAGATTTTGGTAATCTTCCGAGTCAAGGAAGACTTATCTCGACCAAACCTACAATAAGAAACAAGCATTAACCATCATCGACATAACATTCAAACATACAAGCATTAACAGACAAACATACAAGCATTATGCATTATTACCATAATCGACAAAAACAAAAACACATACAAGCATTACAAGGATCATACCAAGTTGTATTCGGCTTAGGAACGGGAGAGAGGACAGTTGTATATTCTTCCCGGCCAGGCTTCATAAGCAACACATTAAGGAGCCTGAGCTGGTCTTCTGCGAGATTTACAGTGGATTCTTCAAGGGAAGCTTCTTCACCGGAACTCTGAGCTTCACCGGCCTGAGCTTGAGAGGACTGAGATGTTCCGTCTTGTGAAAGTGGAGATGGTCGTTGCTGAGATACCGGAGAGGACGAAGGCTGTTGAGACTGTTCTGAGTTGGATGTGCGACGGCGGTTCGACTGGTGAGAGGCGCGCTGGTGAGACTGCAGAGACTGTTGTGATCGTTGAGAGAGTCGCGGTGGTGAGACTGAGTCGCGGTGGTGAGGCTGTTGCTGTGGAGCCGCGGTGTTCTGGAATAGCTGTTGAGGCGGTGGGTAATCCCTCACATGCGTGTATGTGGGGACTCACGGTGGTGGCGACGGGGGTTCGGTCGTCGGAGTGAAAGTGTACTGAGAGGGTAGCAGCGACGAAGAAACACCTCCTCGTGCTTTCGACGAAGACAGACCTCCTCATGATTTCTTCTTTTTGGCGCCAGTCATCTTCGATAAGGGTTTGTAATCGAGACTTAAAGGTCGATTTCGGTGTGGATTAAGGGATTGATTCTGGGATTTAGAAAGCGATTGAGAAGGGATTCAAGGTTTTGGGAATGGTTTTAGAATAGATATGGGAATTAGGGTTCGTAATTGGGGAAAATGTCATCGGGGAAGACAAAGTAAGGAATTTGGGTCGAGTTAATTAGACGGGCTTCTAAAAGATTTGGGCCTAATCTCGGGTTAATTATTTGGGCCTATTTGGTCGTAAATTAGTCACCATTTAGTCGCAAATACTATGTAGTCATAAATTAGTCACCATTTAGTCGCAAATACCATGTAGTCGCAAATCAGTCACCATTTAGTCGAAAATTAGTCACCATTTAGTCGCAATGTTTTTATTAGTAATAGACAAGATTAACATAGTAAGTTATACAACTTATTCATTAAATTGTTTGATTCAAAATAGAAAAGTAGAATACAATGATTCAGACAATCTAGTAAGGTTCTTCCTCAGCCTCTTCATCATCATCTGAAGAGGATAAATTACAATGAAATTCATCATCAGGTTCTGCATCTCCAACGTCGAAATCTAGATTTATCGGATTCACCCCGTGCACTCGATTGTCAACCACGAGATCTTCAATTGTAGTTAGCATGACAGCATCATCATTAATTTCTTGCAAAAGCGCAGGTTCTTTGTTTTCATATTCTCCAGAAATATTTCCTCTCGGATTTACTTTTAACACGTTAAGCCACAATTGTTTCGGTCTCTTGCGGTATGGATACGGGATGAAACAAACTTGGTCCGCTTGAGAAGCTGTGAAATATCAACATATACAAATGTCAATAACTATATATAATATATGTATGTAAATATTTAGTTATATAAACATATACATATATACCCAGAATAAATGGCTCATATTTGTTATATCTTCTTGATGAAAGAACATCAACGATGCCGCCATTGCTCCTTCGAGTGCCTCTACCAATAACAGGGTCATACCAGTTACACTTAAAAAGTGTGATCTTCAAATTTACCATTCCCTCATACTCCAGTTGTATAATATCAGTTAAAGTCCCGTAGAAATCAGCATCATCTGATGCATCCGTATAATTTTCTCCTTTGACACAGACCCCATAGTTACATGTCTTCCGTCCCATTCCATGATTCTGCGTATGAAACAAATATCCTCGGGTAAAATAGATAGGCCAGGTTTTTGCCTTATTCACAGGTCCGTGTACTATGTCTTGAACCCAAATAGGAAAAGGATTTGTGGCATTCCAGTAAGTAACCTGCAGACATAAAAAAAATTATCATTGTTTTAATAATATATATTCATAACTATGAATTTTAATAAATTAAACTTATATAGTCTTTCACCCATGCAGGATACTCGTCAGCTCTTTTTGCGGAAACTTCTTTTTCAGAGAGTGCTGGATATTTTGTAGAGATATAATCTTCAAACATACTACATCGTGATGAACATATAATCAGTACAAAACTAGTAGTAGATTATATTAATACATCGACTGAGAAATACTAAATTATGTATACCTCTCAAAAGGCTGAAAGTATTCACAATTTCGCAAAACATATGCATGTGCGACCCGATGGTCTTTCTCTGAAAGCCATATTTCATGCATTTGACCACTTGGACGACCTATGTGAGTAAATATTTCAGGAACTCCAGGGACATCAAATACGGGGGCTTCACCTTCATCGAATCTTGTTAACCTGACCAAATTAATGAAAACTGATTTAATTTAGCCAAAGTAAACACATTTGTATATTTGAAATATATTTTTAAATTTACCTTGATTTCGTTTGTATATTTGAAGCAAAGTAATGCTCTGTGAAATAAGCTATCTCGTCACTGATATACGATTCAACAATCGATCTTTTGCCTTCAACATATCTTTTGTTCTTTGCTTTTGCCTTCAACTTTTTGAAAAACCTTTCAAAAGGATACATCCATCTATACTGCATAGGGCCTCCTAATTCAGCTTCATAGGGGAGATGTATAGGGAGGTGCTCCATCACGTCAAAAAACAAGGGTGGGAAGATCTTTTCCAAATTGCACAAGATTAAAACAATGTTTTGTTTCAGAATTTTGACGCGGTCTTTTTGCAAAGTTCTAGAACATAAGTCACGGAAGATTGCTCCAACCCCTAAAATATTCAAACTCAAGTGGTTAATATAATATAGTAATTATACGTAATTGTAAATTAAACTGATTTGATTTATAACAAAGTACCTGATAATGCAAGATGGACATTGCGATCAAGAAGTTCTGCAAAGATAAATGGAAGTAGCCGCTCCATAAAAACATGGCAGTCATGACTCTTCATGCCTGAAAACTTTCCTTTCTCTATATCAGCACAACTTGCTAAGTCTGCCGCATAACCGTCTGGGAATTGTACCATTTTCACGCATTCCAATAATTTTTTCCTGTCAGCTTCTTCCAATGTGTATACAGGAAAAGGTGCTTCACCATTCGCATCAACGTGTAAGTGAGCTCGATCACAGAATCGTTCTATATCCAATCTTGACTTGATTGTGTCTTTTGATCTACCCGCCACACTCATAAGAGTATTGATGATGTTGTCGAAAAAATTCTTCTCTATATGCATCACATCAAGATTATGTCGGAGATTGAGGTCCGTCCAGTACGGCAACTCCCAAAATATGCTTTCTTTGTGCCAGTTATGCCACTTCCCGTATCCAGCCTTCTTTTTTTCATGACCGTTTCCACCGCACTCCGATGTTTTTGGGGGCTTGACAGATTTAATCCGCTCGGTATAAACTTGCTCACCGTTCAAAGACTCTGGTGGATACTCATTGATAGCGTGTCTACCCTTCAAAAAGTCTTTTATATTCTTCCTTAATGGATGACCCTGAGGAAGAAACCTTCTATGACAATCAAACCAACACGTCTTCCTTCCATTTGGCAGATAAAAAGCCTTTGTGTCTTCCATGCAAATTGGACAAGACAATTTACCGTGGGTCGTCCATCCAGATAACATACCATATGCCGGAAAGTCGCTTATCGTCCACATCAACACAGCTCTTAATTTGAAATTTTGATTCAAGGATACATCATATGCATCTACTCCAACTGACCATAATTCTTTTAACTCCTCAATAAGTGGGCGGAGGAAGATATCAAGACTAGCTCGCGGATGATTTGGCCCAGAATTCAATATTGTAAGGAATAAGTACTCTGTCTTCATGCACATACTTGGGGGTAAATTGTAAGGAGTCAAGATCACAGGCCATAAGGAATGATTGTGAGACATGCCAAAAGGATTGAACCCATCTGTACATAATCCAAGATAAACGTTACGAGGTTCTTCGGCAAACTGGGGATGTAGATCTTGAAAATATTTCCACTCCGCAGCATCAGAGGGATGACACATTTCTCCTTCCTTTGCTTGGTGCTCCGCATGCCATCTCATTGCCGCTGCCGTCTTCTTGCTCTGATACATTCTCTTCAATCTGTCAGCAATAGGTAGATACCACATACGACTATATGGTATTCTAGTTCGTGATCGTCGTCGACCTTCGTTCGGCTTATACCTTGGTGCTTGACAAAATTTACATTCCTCCCACATTTCATCTTCTTTCCAGAAGATCATACAATTGTTAATACAAACATCAATTTTATGAAATGGGAGGCCTAAATTTCCCATCAGTTTCTCTGTCTCGTAATTGGAACTGGTTGCATGATTCCCGTCAGGTAGATACTCGGTAAACAAAGAAGCCCACGAATCCACACACTTTTCACTCATATTAAATCCACCTTATTTTGCATGAACCAAGCAGCTAAGGATAACTGCGAGTGGCCTTCCCGACAACCATCATATAAAGGTTTTTTTCCAGCATCTAAGAGGTTGTAAAACTTTTGGGAATGGTTATGTACAGGTTCTTGTACATTCTGATAGTTATCACCTTGATGATAGTTATCACCTTGATGATAGTTATCATGAAATGCATCATTCACCATATGCATATAACTATTTTCAGCAATATGACCCATTTGATCTTCTTCACTCCCACTTATATGAGTTGTATCAACATAACTAGTTCCATAAACCAGATCAGTAATTTCTTCTCCATGCTTATACCAAATATAATAATCCGGCATGAACCCTTTACTATACAAATGATTCCAAATTTTTCTTCCCGGTAAAAATTTGCAATTTTTGCAAACACTACAAAGACAGAAAAACTTGCCACCATTGTTTTGTGTGAGAGGCTGATTGTTTGCAAAATTCATGAATTGCTCCATTCCTTCTACAAATTCAGCCGAAGAATTCCCCGTCTTTTCATCAATCTTCTTATACATCCATTCTCTATAATTAGAATTTCTTGACATTTTATAAAAAAAACTCGTAATTGTGATTCAGCCAAAAAATAATTATGATTCAGCCAAGACACAATTGTGATTCAGCCGAGAATCGGTAAGCTGTATATATAGATAATTTACCGACTAATTTGCGACTGTATTGCGTCCATTTTACGACTACAACACGTAGTCGTTAAAAGTAGATACACCAACCACAAAACGTTAACCACGTGTTTAATTTTTTGCGATTCGCCGCAACAGTCGCTTTTTAGTCGCCAAATTACGACTATTTTACGACAACAGTTTACCGACAACAACGTAGTCGTACATTAGTCGCCGATTAGCGACTATTATACGACGACATTTTGTGGTCGCTAATGGACGACGAATTGGCGACTAAAGTCGTTTAGTCGCAGGGTAGTCGTCAAGTAGTCGTACATTAGTCGGTAATTTTAACGACTGCATAATGAGTCGCAAAATGTAGTCGGTAAGTAACTGTTTTCGTGTAGTGAATATCATACGTACCAAACTGTTTTCCATTTTATCCGCTTGCATCATCGTTTAGTTTATGAATCGTTACAAACTAAACCAACAAAATCAATCGACAAACCCTAAATTTAAAATTTCACTTTCGTCAAACCCCACAATTCGAGTGTACCGTTGTCAAAACATCATCTATATGCAACCGCCGATACAGAAAAACCCCTAATTTGAACTTTCAAACATGTCAAAAATTTCCCCAAAATTCGAGAAACCCTAGATTGGATAAACCAGTTTAACAAAACCAATGATTCGACTGTAATCGATGTTAAACAACATCTACATGCACACGCCGATACACAAAAACCCCTAATTTCAACCGATGATTGATCCGATACATTTTCCCCAAATCGACGAACCCTAATCTCCCCCAAAAGTTCATCAAATCAAAAAAATAAACGGATATGAGGATTACCTTACGCAGATGACGGAAGAGATGGATCGGAGGCGCCGAAAACGACCGGATAGCACGATCTCCTGGATTCGACGATATCGCCTCTCTCGTCGCCTTCGAGAGAGAAAAAAGGCAAAGGGTTTTTTTCCGAGTTTTTCGCGACTAATTTTTTAACCCCCCAAAATTTTCCAATTAAAATTGTAAAAAAAAAATATCAAACACCACTAATATGGCGCCACGTGTCCGACGAGACGGTCTCGTCCGCTCCTAATATAAGGAGCGCTCCATCCAGTTTTTCGCCGAGAAATGATTTAAAAATGCCCGAGGCATATGAAACTGTGCCGACGTTTTGCTTAAAATCTCCTGCTGGAGATGCTCCTTATATTAGGAGCGGACGAAACTAAACGTCGGCCCGTTGAAGTCTTTGGACCCGGCATTA
>NW_006256686.1:9009605-9012476 GCF_000478725.1 Eutrema salsugineum
GGAGATTAGGGTTCGTCGATTTGGGGAAAATGTATCGGATCAATCATCGGTTGAAATTAGGGGTTTTTGTGTATCGGCGTGTGCATGTAGATGTTGTTTAACATCGATTACAGTCGAATCATTGGTTTTGTTAAACTGGTTTATCCAATCTAGGGTTTCTTGAATTTGGGGGAAATTTTTGACATGTTTGAAAGTTCAAATTAGGGGTTTTTCTGTATCGGCGGTTGCATATAGATGATGTTTTGACAACGGTACACTCGAATTGTGGGGTTTGACGAAAGTGAAATTTTAAATTTAGGGTTTGTCGATTGATTTTGTTGGTTTAGTTTGTAACGATTCATAAACTAAACGATGATGCAAGCGGATAAAATAGAAAACAGTTTGGTACGTATGATATTGGAATGTTTTTGTTTGATTCTCTTCACTAACCCTTTGACATTGAGCATCGATTGATTGTTGTCTTTAGCCAATGTTCTTTTGCTTTGTGAGTTGTTAAGTTATGTGAATTTCTTTAGAGATTTATTAAGTGAGCCGCATATGTGACTTACTTGTTCTTCTTTGTTAAGTGATTAGTTATGTGACTTGCTTTACTTAACGACTTGTTTAATGACTATCATCGCAGGCAATGCCTCATTATAGTGAAACATCATCTGAAGGTCCAGAAATGGATTTAGGATGGGCCTACGCGGATGCAACCTACGGGATACCAGACAAATGTTTCTGTGGGAAACGTGTGAAGCTTGAAACTTGTCCTGGTGGTGCTATGGGAATTGCAGGCCGCAAGTATTACACATGCCCTGACTGGGTCTCTGAGGTAAGTTGTAGTTACAAAGTTTTTAAATACATACATGTTTTTCGATGAGGATTTAATATTTACTCTTATGTAGGGTTGTGGTGAGCACAAGAGGCAATGGTGGGATGATGCTGTGACGGAGCAGTTCTCCATACTTGAGCTAAGGCTAGACGAGCAAAAGGAGATGCTCTTCAGCGTCGACAGGCGCCATGCTACTAATCCAACCATTGCAGAGTTGAAGGAAGATGTCCGAATGCTGCAAGAAGACGTGTCTATGCTGCAAGAACATGTGGGACATCTTCAAGAAGATGTCACGATGCTGAAAGCCCACAATGCTAACCAAGGTGACGCATTCATGTTCCTTGTTATTTTTGTTGTATTCGCTGCCGTTTGCTATATGTTTAAGTAGGTTTTTATAAGTATGACAATAACAATTGTTCAATGAATGTTGTCTATTTAAGAGGAACAAGTTAAATTGTCTTCTTTTCACTAAGTCAGACCATGTCTTGTTGTAATGTTGAATTATGTTGAACTTTTAAGCTTAAGGTTTTTGAATGTATTCATGTTCGCTTGTTTGAGTTTGTTTTTGAATTATGTTTTTGTTTGCACTTGTTTGTGTTTAATGCTAGTTTAATTTTGGTTAGGTAGAGGAGTTAAGACTTAGTCGTTGGACTGTATTGAATGTTATATGTCCATTTTACTTATTTCAATTTTTTTTCGAGGGTAACATGGTGGGATTATCGAGATAACAAGTGATGCCATTCTATCATCGAGTCTTTTCATCGAGGTTAGCTTCCTTTTCCCCTTTGTCTTTGCGGAACTAGATAGGCATTGAGTTGGTATAAATGCTTGTTGAGGTTGTTAGCTGAAAGTTGTTAAGTTTTAATGCCTTGAATGAAAATAGAAGTTTGCGTGTGCTTTGGGATCCATTGTGATCAATGCTAGTTAGGTTTAGGGTTAGTAAATGACACACTACTTCATTAAACCTTCATTAAAAAACTTGTACTACATAAAAAAAACTTTAACTCCTCTAAAAAACTTCAACATATAACAGACCCTACTTCTAAACCCTTCCTCTTTCTTCAACACCACCGAACCTTTGTAAACCCTAATGGATTCCGGCAACAATTACGGCCAGGCTGAAGGTTTTGTAAACTTTTTAACAAGCCAGCTCCCTAATGACGGCTTCTCGCACATCATTGACCTTGGATCATCTGAGGTCCCTGTGTTTAGTACACAGGCTTCTGAGGCTCCAAGCGTAGGAGGGAAGACACCTGCACAAAGAATCAAGTGGACACCGAAGGAGGATGTCATCCTCATCTCCGCGTGGCTGAATACGAGTAAAGATCCGGTCATTGGTAACTACCACAAAGCGTCTGCTTTTTGGAGCCGCATATGCTTGTACTACAACAACTCAAAGCATCTCGCCGGTCAGCCAAAAAGGGAAGTCGGCCAGTGCAAGCAACGTTGGTGTAGGATCAACGATCAAGTTTGCAAGTTCGTAGGATGCTATGAAGCAGCTACGAAAGAGAAGACCAGTGGGCAAAATGAAAATGATGTCATGAAAGGTGCCCATGACATATTTTTCAATGATCATGGCTTCAAGTTTGTCTTAGAACATGCATGGCGCGAGTTAAGACATGACCAGAAATGGTGCAGAGCTACCGCTTTAAAAGACAATGCAAGCTCGAAAAGAAAAAAGGTGGATGATATACATGGATCGGGTCAGTCGTCTAACAATGTGGAGGCCGGAGTTGATGTACATGATGCTGCAGAGATGCGACCACCAGGAGTGAAAGTGTCTAAAGCAAAAGCCAAGAAGCAAAACGGCTGTAAAGAAGAAGGTAAGGCACTTCTCGATTTTCAGAACTTGTGGAGTATTAGGCAAAGAGATCTGGAGTTGAAGGCAGAAATTGCTAAGACTAGACAACAAGATATGGATATGAAGTCAAAACTTGCTAAGCACAAAACCCTGGAAAATCTCCTAGCGAAACCTGAGCCACTCTCTGACATTGAAATGCCCTGAGAACAAGTTGATTTCTGAGTTGTTATCTTGAAGCGGTTATGTTTGGGAAATG
>NW_006256686.1:9012576-9014659 GCF_000478725.1 Eutrema salsugineum
TAATGCTCGGTTATGTTTAATGTCTAATGCTCGGTTATGTTTGTTTCAATGTCATGTTCTTGTGTTATTCGTGAATTGCAATGATTGATTTGTTATCTATGACTTTTGTCATCTTTTTCAGGTTTTTGTGGAGTGCTTTATGTGGGACAAGTAGTTTTGGGGTCTTCTGTCACGAGCTACTCTCGTTTTGGTTACTTGTGTCACGAGTGTAATGTAAATTCATGATGGGTACTTTTTAAATTATTGTAAACGATGGTATCTGAGATAATGTTTGCTGTATATATTCTGTTTACAACAAATTCTCTCTTCCAGTTTTCATTATATCTTCTGTTTTTCCCCAAGTATTTCGTGATAACTCATTTCTCCAAGTCTATCGTTTTACCCCAAATACTCTCTTCTTCAAGGTTTTTTAACCATCTTCAACTACTTTCTTCTTCAATTCTTTTGTTTCACAAAAGAATATCTTCTACATGGCGTCTTCATCACACTATAGGTCTGATGATTCTGATGACTATGAAGATGATGAATTTGAAGATGCACTTGATGAATCTTTTAATGCAATATTTGAGCAAAAATTCGAAGAAGCATATGAAGAGATCATCGAACGTCTTGCAACCGCCAAGAAGAGAAAAAAAGAAAAAAGCATACATTGAACGCGAACGGGAACAAGGTCAAATCCGGTTATGGAATGACTACTTCTCGGAAGATGCAATCTATCCTCCACACATATTTCGACGGCGTTTTCGCATGAACAAGACTTTATTCATGCGGATTGTGGATAGGCTATCTGAAGAGGTTCCATATTTCCAATAAAGGCGGAACGCTACCAGTCGCTTAGGGCTGACAGCACTACAAAAATGTACAGCCCGCAATTCGGATGATGGCGTACGGCTGTGCAGCAGACGCGGTGGACGAATACTTGCGTATAGGTGAATCTACCGCAATTTTATGCTTGGAAAATTTCACTTCAAGCATAATAGAATTATTTGGAGATCAATACCTTAGACGTCCCACACCAGAAGATCTCCAACACCTGCTCGATGTTGGAGAGTCACGTGGCTTTCCTGGCATGATTGGAAGCATCGACTATATGCACTGGGAATGGAAGAATTGTCCAACCGCTTGGAAAGGTCAATACACCCGGGGTGCAGGAAAACCGACAATCATATTAGAAGCTGTGGCATCATACAATCTTTGGATATGGCACGCATTCTTTGGGCCCCCAGGTACATTAAATGATATAAACGTTCTTGACTGCTCACCTGTTTTTGACGACATATTACAAGGTCGAGCTCCGAAAGTTAGGTATTCTGTGAACGGTCACAACTATAAGTTGGCTTACTATCTAACTGACGGTATCTATCCGAAATGGGCAACGTTTATCCAATCTATTAACCTTCCACAAAGTGAAAAAGAACAAAAATTTGCCAAAGTTCAAGAATCTGTCCGTAAAGATGTCGAGCATGCTTTCGGGGTTCTTCAAGCTCGGTGTGCTATCATTAAAAATTCGGCACTCATCTGGGACAAGGAAAAGATTGGAAAGATTATGAGGGCAGCAATCGTATTACACAATATGATTGTAGAAAACGAATGAGGTAACCGCAGTTTGTACGATATATCTGGATTCCAACAACCAGACGGAAGCAGATCATCACATGTTGATATGACGTATTCAAGAGATATGCCTACAAACATCAACAATATGATCGGCATTCATAATGAAGTTCGTGATCAGCAAATACATAAACATTTAAAATATGATCTAGTGGAGCACATTTGGAACACAATTCCCGCCTAGTTCACATCTTAAATGTGTATGTTCTATATTTTCTACTTCAATCATTATTTGAAAGATATTTGTATTGTTTAATGTTTTCTTATTCGATAAGTTGTATGTTTAAAATTTTATTATTGAATAATTATGTAATTTAAATTAAGACAAAAAAAATTATTGAATAACGGAAAGGAACTTCTTCTTCTTCTTCTTCTTCTTCTTCTTCTTCTTCTTCTTCTTCTTCTTCTTCTTCTTCTTCTTCTTCTTCTTCTTCTTCTTCTTCTTCTTCTCTCTCTCTCTCTCTCTCTC
>NW_006256686.1:9045664-9046922 GCF_000478725.1 Eutrema salsugineum
TGTTCGACTCCTCTTTCAGTTCAGATACAGTTTCAAGAGGTTTGACAATTACATTTGGCAGGAGCCAAACATATCACAATGCCATGGTGAACAATCGTTCCCTACAGATTTCCTTACTTGCTTCTTGACAAAAGTATTTCTAATCACATCTCTTCAATCAAAATGATGAGAAGCAACAAATTATAAAGATGGGCTAAGGTAGTGGTTTTCCATAAGATGATTCTTGACATCCATAACCAACGCACATGTATTAAGTTCCATTGGTTAAATTCCATTACAGACTCAAACTCTAAAATGATGGAGGCATTTATTGTAAGAAAAAAAATTATGAAGTTATTTTTACATTCTTTTAACAAAAGAACTCATATGTGTAGCACTACAAGAAAGATCGGGTTTTAAGTCGGCATATATCGACGTAAAATCGACGTAAAAGAGCATTTACGTCGAATTAACGACGAAAAAAAAAATCGTCGTAAAACGATCGTCGTAAAACCGAAATCGTCGTAAAATCGTCGTAAAATTACCAACTCCGGAAAATCGTCGTAAAATCGTCAGAAACTATTCGTCGTAAATGCGATGTAAAATTTCCAACGGAAGTACAACGAAAGAACTCCATCATAAGAACGACGTAAAATCGATGTAAAATTACATCGATTTAAATCATAAAAATCGTCGTAATCGTTACGTCGAATTTACGACGAATCATATAAATCATAAAAATTAAGACGGCTGTGTATCCACAAATCGTCGTAAATTCGTCGTAATATTACGACGAATTTACGACGAATTATACCAAAACTGATGAAATTCAAAAATTGAAACATCCATAAGCACATACAAGTATGTCTATTCATGATAAATGTGGTCTGTATAACTTTCTAGCATGTTTACATAACTTAATGAAAAATTTAGTAAGATGTAAGATAAATCCATACATCTTGTGTAAATGTATATAACACCTTAAGATTACTTGATAAACACATATATGTCAAATTTTGAAATTTTGTTTTTTTTTGTTTAGAAAGTTGTTTTACCTAATGAGATGGTAAGCCATTTCATTCTCTTCATCAAAATCCGCCCTGAACCCCATAAGAGATTGATTATAAGATTTAGGGGTTACATTTCGTCGTAATCTCGATGGTATATTACGACGAATTTACGACGATTAGTCGCATTCGTCGTAAATTCGTCGTATCAAAAACCACATTTCTACAAGTTCCTGAGCCTTATACTACAGACCCTTATATAATGACATCAG
>NW_006256686.1:9047022-9075440 GCF_000478725.1 Eutrema salsugineum
GTCGTAAAAGTCAACATATGTCCAAGTCAACACTTTAACAAATTTTCATCAACATTTAATTAGTTTTCATTAATTGGCTTTAATTTTTCAAAAATTTAAATTTGACAAATGTTACATTGAAACGTTCAAAGCATGCAATTAAATGTCAACATATTTAATTAGTCTTCATCAACATTTTCCTCGGTGTCCTCATCATCATTGTCATCATCATCACTGCTTGTTTGAAATTCGTCAGCACCTTCTTCAGTTTCGTCCCCATGTAGATCTTCAACTTGTCGATTACGTGGATCAATTAAAAGAACATTTTCTTCAACATCCGGTTCTGTAATGTCCACACAATCATCTTGTTGCATTGGCGGGAGATCTACACCATCAATTATACCCCTTGGAGCAACTTTGACAACCGCCAGCCATGAAATTCCCGTATTCCGAACTCGAGGATATGGAACAAAGGTGACTTGTTCTGCTTGAGATGCAAGTATAAAAGGCTCGAACTTATTGTATCGCCGAGATGCGTTTACATCTACCACTCCGAATTTGTTAATTCGCACTCCACGACCTACCGTAGGATCAAACCAATCACATTTGAATAGAACAGTTTTCATTCTGACTAATCCGGGGTATTCCACTTCAATTATCTCTTTGATGATCCCATAAAAGTCTACTTAACCTCGTACACAAACTCCATAGTTTGTAGTTGCTCGTTGAGTGCCATGACTATAAGTATGAAAAACATAGCCACGTGTGAAATACATAGCTGCAGTAGTTATCTTCGAAATAGGACCTAGGAGCAACTCATGAAATCATACTGCATATGTCATGTCATCATGCTCGACTTGACCTTTTAACCACAATGCATAATGTTGGTCTTTCCGCTTGTTAATTTCATCTTCTGAAACACCGTCAATGCATTCTCGGACTTGACTGACAAAAGTGCTGAAATTTTAAAACATTGTTAAGGACATTTCGTCTGTTCAATCAAATTTTAATCATGCATGGTTATAATTATGTACCTCTCGTAAGGTGCCAATTCCTCGCAATTCAGAAGTATGTATGTATGTGCGCTGTGGTAGTCTTGTTCGTTTGACCAACAAGTTTCTTTTAGTTTCCCACTTAGACGTCCAATTGGTGAGAATATATCAGGCACACCTTCTACTGCGTAACTTTGTCCTACACCCCCATCGTCGTAACGTCTTGGAGCCCGTTTGCGTGTACGAACCTTCGGAGCAAAATAATAAGACGTGAAATGAGAAGTTTCTTCTGTCAAACTTCCCGCCACGATAGACCCTTCAACTTTTGCTAAGTTTTTGGCCTTACCCTTTAAATGCTTCATAAATCGTTCAAACGGATACATCCACCTAAACTGAACAGGTCCTCCCAACTCTGCTTCATGAGGGAGGTGTATAGGTAAATGTTCCATAACATCGAAGAAAGCAGGTGGGAATATTTTCTCTAAATTGCACAACAATATTGGAATATTTGTAGACAGTTGTGCAACTACATCTTCTGATAATGTCCTTATACTTAGATCACGAAAGAAAGCTCCAATGCCTCCTAGTGCCTCATGGACATGTCCCGGTAGGAGTTCAGCAAACGCAAAAGGAAGTAACCGTTGCATAAACACATGACAATCATGACTTTTCATCCCTGAAAACTTTTGTCCCTTATCCACAGATTTAGCCAGATTAGATACATATCCATCAGGAAATTTCACGGCTGATGATACCCAATTAAATAATGCTGTTTTTTGTTCAGCACCCAACCGAAATACGGGAACAGGTGCTTTCCCATTACACACCATATGCAACTCAATTCTGTTACATATATCGGGTAAGTCCATCCGTGATTTAACGCTGTCTTTGGTTCTTCCTTGGACGTTCAAAACAGTATGCATGATGTTATCGAAAAAATTCTTCTCAATGTGCATAACATCAAGATTATGTCTAAGCAAATGATCTTTCCAGTAAGGCAGATCCCAAAATATACTTTTCTTGTGCCAATTGTGATGAACCTCATATCCTTCAGGCATATTCGCAGGAGTGTGCCAATTTCCTCCAAGGGGGACCGTTTCAAGTCCACCCCAATGATCTATTTGCGCTTCAAGCTCTACTCCAGTTAGGTACACTGGTGGAGGGAGACGAACCAATTTGTTCTTTATAAACAAACGCCTTTTTCTTCTATATTGATGGTTTGGTGGTAAAAACCGACGGTGGCAATCAAACCAACAGGTTTTCCTACCATGTTTAAGCTGAAATGCATCAGTCCTATGAAGACAATAAGGACATGATAACCTCCCATGCGTTGTCCAACCTGATAGCATTCCGTATGCCGGGAAATCGCTTATTGTCCACATAAGCACCGCTCGCATCGTAAAATTTTTACCACTCGAACAGTCATATGTTCGTACTCCAACATGCCACAACTGGTTTAACTCATGTATGAGTGGTTGCAAAAACACATCAAGGGCCCGCTTCGGGTGATTTGGACCAGGGACTAATATACTTAGAAACAAAAACTCTCTTTGCATGCACATATCTGGAGGAAGGTTATATGGCGTAAGAATCACAGGCCATAATGAATATTGCCTACCAGACATACCAAATGGACTAAACCCGTCAGTGCAAAGACCAAGATAAACATTTCGCTTAGACCTAGCAAAGTCTGGATGTACGGTGTTAAAATGTTTCCAAGATTTCCCGTCAGACGGGTGAGTCATTTTGCCATCTGTTTGTGAATGTTCCGCATGCCATCTCATCGACGCAGCTGTCCGTTCAGATTGATATAGTCTTTTTAACCTATCAGTGATAGGAAGATACCACATTCGTTGGTAAGGAATCTTCTTACGTCCAGCAATTTGCGGTCTATATCTTGGCTTTTGGCAGAAACGACATTCTTCAAGCTTCTCATCATCTCTCCAAAAAAGCATACAATTATCAACACAAACATCAATCATCTCAGAAGGCAATCCAAGACTAAAAACCAGCTTCTGAATTTCATAATACGTTTCAGCAGCCAAATTATCATCTGGCAAATACTCTTTAATATGATCTGCCCAATCGTTCATGCAAACTTCAGATAGATTGTGATCAGTTTTTATTGTCATCATCCGAGCTGCCAATGATAATTTTGATAAACCTTCCCTACATCCCTCGTACAGAGGCTGTTTTGCTGCGTTTAACATATCATAAAAGCGTTTCGCATCTGCATTGAGCTCCTCAACAGTATCAGCATGTGTTTCATGAAATGCATCAGTAACCATTTCATGCATCCTATCATGATCTTCACCCTGAACTTGACTACTTTGATAATCATTGGACGCTTCAAAATCCACATGTTCTTGATGATTACTACTACTCCGTGCAGCCATCTGACCACTACTTTGACCATATCCCTCTCCATGCTGATACCAAATAAAGTATTGGGGCATGAACCCTCTATTCAATAAATGCTGCCAGACAGTGTCAATAGGAATATGTTTCCTATTTTTGCATTTCACACACAAGGACAATACATTTTGCCGCTTTCAATTACAGTTTGCATAAGGCCGGCTTGGTACATGAATATTTCCAATCCGTTTTTGAAGTCTTCAGTCAACGACTCATCACCATTTTTGGGTGTATACATCCACTTTCGTAGATCGTATATAGACATTTCAAAAACAAATATTTGACTTTTTGTTTCTGAAATTTGATATAAATTTCAACTACTAAAAATTTTACTTAAACATTCAAAGACTCAAAAAATTTGTGTCTTTATATGTTTTTTTGGGTTGATGGAATAATGAGAGAAGAAAGGGTATATATAGAATTTTTTGTTTTGTTACCAACATATTACCATTGCATATTTACATCAAATTTACGTCGAAATAAAACTTACATCACATTTACATTGATTTTACGTCAATTACGAGATAGAGGACAATTAGTCGTATTATCGACGTAAATATTACGACAACATTACGACGAAATAAAATTCGTTCTTCATTCATCGTAATATCGTCGTAACGTTACGACGATTTTACGAGGGTCATTTTTTACGTCGAATTTACGACGAAATTTTTGATCGTCGTAAATACGACGTAATGTTGTCGTAAATTTACGACGACTAAAAATCGTCGTAAATAATTCGACGGAAAAGCCCCTCATTCTTGTAGTGTAGTTAAAATACTTACAAGATGAAAAAAAAATATATATTTTTGAATGAAATTAATCTATTGGAATTATATGTTCAATTTTTGAATCTTGTTAAAATGATGCAAAAAGACTTTCTAATGTAAACTCAAATTTTCACCCAAAAAAAAAAAAGAAGAAAAGACTGTTATGTGACACAATTTTGCAATTATATGTTAAACTTTGAGAAAATACAGATAACCTTAACCGTATATATTTGAATTTTGTAAACCTTAAAAGCGTGTATTAGTTGTCAAAAAATTAAAACTATATTTTTTTGAACCATTCTTTTAGAACAGATATCGTCGCCTTCTTTTCTCTTTCATGGTTTCATCCCCAACTCTAACAATGGCTACTAAAGGTAGGAAATCCTCAGCATCCTTTTATCTCTATATCTTGTTCTCTCCATTTGCTTAGATGGTGAAATTAATCTTGGACTATTGGTAGTTGTAGAAATAGTTCCTTCTTTGATTTTGAGACGATTTTTTTCAATTTTGTTGATTAAAAAAAAAGAGTGGGAATTTTTTTTCTGAAATTTGAATGATAATTGGTGAATTCCTTACTGGTTTTTCAGCTAAGAATCTCAACTGTGATGACTCTGTGCTATATATTTGTAGCTTTTGTCTTTTGAGCTTTTAACAGGAAAGAAAATCTGCATTTTTTACAAAACGCTATGCATATAATTCTTAACTTATCTATCTATAACTATTGTGAATAAAATGTTCTTAATTAGTTCGCATTGGATCTATTTGGAAATTACTAAACCTTTTTTTTAACATTGTGCTCTGCCTCCTTTGTTACTTATGTTAGCATTAATTTGATTACTTCTAGAGTAATTTTCAGTCTGTAGTTTCTTGTGATTGGAGTATTTATTCCTTATTCCTTTTCCCTGAAACTTGTTCAAGATATTAGTTCACTTAGTATTTGATTAGGCTTGGTGGCATATTTGGAGTCTCTTTTTCTAAATGACCTTTTTGCTATATAACGTAACTATAAAATCTGCATTTGTTGAAAACGGTATATTATCTCTTAACTATCTATCTTTTTTCAAAAAAAGAAAGGAAATGTTCTTAGTTAGGATTTGATCTATTTGGGAAGTACTAAACCAACAGCCTGTGATTTTTAACATTTTGAACTAGTTACACGATATCAGTACATTGTCACTAAAAGAGAGAATCAGATTTTTTTTTTTGACAATTATGTTTACAATTGATTCTGAAGATTAAATAGACCTCAAAGTGAGACAAATAGCAATTAGAAGTCTTTACCAATCGTGCAAATGATAATATACTGGTTTATATGTTAAGAAGGAAACATGAACACTGAGAGCATTGCATTGTAGAGTCTCTCACAAGAGTCTTTTATCTATAAAAATAATAATAAATTAATAAATAGTAATATTTAATATACAAAAGTCTAAAAAGCATTGAAAAACTCTTTCAAAGATTTGAAAGAGTCTCTCAACTTTTTTGAAAGACTCTTATACTTCAGTATTAATATTAATATTTTTAGTGTTTGTTATATATGAGAAACTATTGTAAGAGATCTAATGCAGATGCTCTAAGATTGTATAGCAATATCTAATTTTTATATTCTTAAATCATGATTCTTCCTTTATATTTGTTATATATGTTTAGACTTATGCATTGATTTATTTTAATGGATTCTATTTTTTTATACGGTATCGTTTGTTCTCTTTGATATTTTTAGGTTAATTTTTTCTATATATAAGATGCAGAAACTCTTTAAACCTATATGTTATCATTGCGGCCGCATTTCTTAGATCAAAATTGTGAAAGTTTTGATTAAACTCTTGATAATTTGTGTAGGATTTCAAATGCATCGAATCAAAGAACTTGATTCAGTTTAAAAGGTATGTACCATTTAAAGAACTTATGGAATTTTTATATTTAATCCATTTATTATATTTTAAAAAATATTTGTATAATTTGTTCTTGTTTTTGTCATCTATGGCTTCTCATACTAACAGTTATTGTTTTCCTCTTTGCACATTTAAAATAATTGTTAAATTTTAATTTGATTACTAGCGGTTTATATTTAGATCTATGAAATTTTTTAAATAAAAATGATAATTTATATATTTTGTGTTTAGCAGTGAATTCATGATTCTTCTAATCTCTATCCTAATGAAGAAGATGATGACGAAGAGTTGTAGCTCAGAAGCTCATACTTCTCCAAAGATGGGATGTGAGATTCTAGGAAAAACTTCTGCTGGTGAGCCTCTCTATCGCAAAGTCCTCGCTGGAAGGAAAATAGAAGAAAAACGTATTTTTATTTTAACACAACAAAGAAAAATCGGGTTCTTTATCTCAAACAACATAAGCTTTCCCTAGAATATCACCATCCCATCTTATTTAAGAAGAATACTGGAAATTGGAGAAGAAGACTGACCAACATAAAGTTTTTCCATTTCTTTCAACAAAAAATTATAAGTTTTCTCTGTTGTATTGTTTTTTTTTTTTGTTTTAAATTGTTGAGCTGGAGACTGGAAAATCAGTGGACTAAGATAGGTTTGTTGCTTAGAAAATAAACTGGTTGATGGTTGGACCGGGTTTTGGTTTTGTACCTGAGGCCGGTTTCCAACAAAGCTTGATTCGATTAGGTAAAGCATATAGGCCGAGAATGGAGATTCGTCCGGGTTAACCAAAATTGGTTAACAGGGGGAACCGGTTCAGAGGCCATTATATCGGATTGAACAGGAGGTGGAAGTGGAGGTGGAGGACGGTTAAGTTAGAGTAAAAGGAGCTGGTCAAACTTTAACCAATTTTGAATGTGGAAGTTTCGGTGTGTTGGGGTTTAGTGACTCTGGAGGATTGAGTGAAGAAGTTGAACCGAGTACAGTTAACTGTTGAACAATGGCTCTAAATTGGTTTTGTTGGTATTATAAACCAAAGTTTGAGGATTTTGTTGTTGATTTTGCTGGGTTGATGGATCTAAACGAAAGTTGTATTAAGATTTGGATAATATTCATTGGTTGTTTAGTTTGATTATTGATTTAACTAAAATTTATAAAAGATGTTTTGTTTAAGGGTTTTCAATTATTCGAATTCCCATCACACACATTGCCATTACAGTATTGTTACTGAAACAGAGACTTTAATATCTTTTTCAAAAAATTATAAGTCTCTTTAAGAAGAATACTGAAAACTGGAGAAGATGGCTCACCAACATAAGGTTTTTCTGTTTCTTTCAACAAAAAAATATAAGTCTGTTGTATGGTTATTTATTTTTTAACAGTGGAGCTGGAGACTGGAAAATCAGTAGTCTAAGACTGGTTTGTTGCAAAGAAAACAACTGGTTGATGGTTGGACATGGTTTTGGTTTTGTACCTGAAGTCGGTTTCCAAAAAAGCTTGATTCGATTAGGTAAAGCATATAAGCTGAGATTGGAGGTTCGACCAGGTTAACCAAAATTGGTTAATAGGGAGAACCGATTCAGATGCCATTATATCAGATTGAACCGGAGGTGGAGGTGGTGGAGGGTGGTTAAGTTAGAGTCAAAGGAGCTGGTCAAGCTTATGATTCATCGTGGGAGAAGGGGACGACTCAGAGTCGAATACTGGAAACTGGAGAAGAAGGCTCACAACAATAAGATTTCTCTGTTTCTTTCAATAAAATAAATCATAAGTTTTCTCTATTATATTGTTTTTTTTTTCTTTTTAATTGTGGAGCTGGAGACTGGAAAATCAGTGGATTAAGACTGGTTTGATGTGTAGAAAATCAACCGGTTAGGACTGGATTAAGACTGGTTTTGTACCTGAGGTCGGTTTCCAACAAAGATTGATTCGATTAGGTAACGCATATAAGCCGAGATCAAAGATTCGACTGGGTTAATTGGTTAACAGGGAGACCCGGTTCAGAGGCCATTGTATCGGATTGAACCGGAGGTGGAGGTGGAGGGCGGTTAACTTAGAGTCAAAGGAGCTGGTCAAACTTTAACCAATTTTGAATGTGGGAGTTTCGGTGGGTTTAGGTTTGGTGACTCTGGAGGATTGACTGAAGAAGTTGAACCGAGTCTGGTTAACAGTTGAACAATGGCTCTGAAATCGGTTTTGCTGATATTATAAACCAAAGCTTGAAGATTTTGTTGTTGATTTTGTTGGGTTGATGGATCTTTACGGAAGTTGTATGAAGATTTGGATAATATTTATTGGGATCCAAGTAAAATTATAAAAATGTTCTCTTTAAGGATTTTAAATTATTCAAAATCCCATCACACATACATTAACATTACATTGTTACTGAAACAGAAATTCCAATTTTTTTTATTTTTTTCAAAATTATGTGCATGGTTGATTCCACAACTCTAGTGATACAGAACTCGAAGTGATTGATAAAAATAGCGTTTAAAAGACTTTACCACTCCTACAAAATATCATGTAGTGGAAGAACAGAAAACCGTTCCAAAAAATTGAAAGAACAAAGATTTACCACTTTTTAAAATTGACATAAACACATGGATCATTAGATACTATACTCTTCAATTTTTTTCACAGCCTAACAAAGGGATGATTCGTGAGTGAATGGGTAGACCACCTCTTGTGTACGTCTCTCTCCAAGCATCTGCTCAAAAAATCTAATGCTTCTTTAGACAACCAACCCGGTATACGAGGAAGGCAATCACTGTGACCAATGAGATGGACCCAATCATCGAAACCAAGATCACCATATTCTCCCCAAACCAATTCTCCGGTTAACATCTCCAAAACCGTACACCCAAAAGCCCACACATCAGCTCCAAAGTCCACAATCCCATGGCTCATAAGCTCTATAGCCTCATATCTTGCAGTGCCTCTCCTATGACCGGTTCCTTCACCGTACTCGATCGACCCTTTCTCCATAGCTAGCCCAAAATCTCCAATCTTGGTCAAATACCCATTAGCTCTTAACCGGTGATCGGTAGGGCAGAGAAAGAGATTCTCCGGTTTAATGTCGCGATGGATGATGTTTCGATCGTGGATGTATCTGAGTCCAGACAAGACATCTCTAGCTTGACGCCTGACTCAAGTAACTATGATATGATATTTAATATTATTTGGATTTTTTTCTTGATGAAAGTTACAACGCTCGTGACTATTGGTACTAAGTATAATTTATGTAATAATTTTTTTAACATTTGTGAACTAGTTACCCAATAACAGTACATTGTCATTAAAAGAGAGAATCAGATCTCTTTTTTGACAATTATGTTTATGATTGGTTCTGAAAATTAAATAGACCTCAAAGTGAGACAAATAGCAATTAGAAGACTTTACCAATCTTACAAATTATAATATTTTGGTTTCTTTTAACATTATTGCTATGCCTCCTTTTATATGTTAAGAAGGAAAGATGAACACTGAATGTATTTGCATTGTAGAGTCTCTCATAAGAGTCTCTTATCTATACAAATAATAATAAATTAAATAGTTATATGTAATATACAAGAGTCTAAAAAGTATTGGAAAAAATCCTTTCAAAAATTTGAAAGATTCTCTCAAACTTTTTTTAAAGACTCTTATACTTAAATATTATTATTTATTATTTTAATATTTTTTATATATAAGAGACTCTTGTAAGAGATCGATCTTAATACAGATGCTCTAAGATTGTATTGCAACATCTAATCTTTGTATTCATGAATCATATGATTCTTCCTTTATATTTGTTATGTTTAGACTTATGCGTTGACTTATTCTAATGGATTCTACTTTTCTATACGGTGTCGTTTATTCTCTTTGATACTTTTAGGTTAATTTTTTCTATATATAAGATGCAGAAACTCCTTAAATCTATATGTTATCATTGCGGCCGTATTTCTTAGATCAAAAATTGTGAAAGCTTCAATTAAATTTTTGATAATTTGTGTAGGATTTCAAATGCATCAAATCAAAGAACTCGATTCATTTTAAAAGGTATGTACCATTTAAAGAACAACTATAGATTTTTTTTTTATTTAATCCATTTATTATATTTTTTTTAAAAAAATGTGTGATTTGTTCTTGTTTTTGTTATCTATGGATTCTCATACTACCAGTAATTGTTTTCCTGTCTCCACATTTAAAAAAAAAAATTGTTAATGTTTTATTTGATTACTAGCGGTTTATGGTTAAATCCATGAAATTTTTTAGATAAAAATTAAATAATGATAATGTATATATTTTGTTTTTAGTAGTGAATTCGTGATTCTCCTAATCTCTATCCAAAAATGAAGAAGATGATGATGAAGAGTTGTAGCTCAAAAGCTCATACTTCTCCAAAGATGGGATGTGAGATTTTAGGAAAAACTTCTGCTGGTGAACCTCTCTATCACCAAGTCCTCGCTGGAAGGGAAATGGAAGAAAATCGTAATTTATTTTGCCACAACATTGGAAAATCAAAATTTTTTTTTTCTCAAACAACATAAGCTTTTCCTAGAATCTCACCATCCCATCTTATTTAAGAAGAATACTGGAAACGGGAGAAAAAGGCTCACCAACATAAGGTTGCTCTGTTTCTTACAATAAAAAAAAAATCATAAATTTTCTCTGTTGTATTGTTTTTTTTCTTTAATTGTGGAGCTGGAGACTGGAAAATCAGTGGATTAAGATAGGTTTGATGCGATGAAAATCAACTGGTTGATGGTTGGACCAGGTTTTGGTTTTGTACCTGAGGTCGGTTTCCAACAAAGCTTGATTCGATTAGGTAAAACATATAGGCCGAGAATGGAGATTCGACCGGGTTAGCCAAAATTGGTTAACAGAACCGATTCAGAGGCCATTATATCGGATTGAACAGGAGGTGGAAGTGGAGGTGGAGGGCGGTTAACTTAGAGTCAAAGGAGCTGGTCAAACTTTAACCAATTTTGAATGTGGGAGTTTTGGTGTGTTTGGGTTTGGTGACGCTGGAGGATTGACTGAAGAAAATGAACGGAGTTCAGTTAACTGTTGAACAATGGCTCTAAAATCGGTTTTGTTGGTATTATAAACCAAAGCTTAAGGATTTTGTTGTTGATTTTGCTTGGTTGATGGATCTAAAAAATGTATTAAGATTTGGATAATATTTATTCGTTGTTTAGATTGATTACTGATCCAACTAAAATTTATAAAAGATATTCTGTTTAAGGGTTTTGAATTATTCAAATTCCCATCACACACATTAACATTACAGTATTGTTACTGAAACAGAAACTCTAATCTTTTTTTTTCTTTTCATAATTATGTTCATGGTTGATTCCACAACTCTAGTGATACAGAACTGGAAGTGATTGATACAAATAGCATTTAAAAGACTTTACCACTGCTACAAAATATCATGTAGTGGAAGAACAGAAAACCGTTCCAAACAATTGAAAGAACAAAGATCATAAACACATCGATCATTAGTTACTGTACTCTTCAACTTCTTTCACAGCCTAACAAAGGGATGATTCGTGAGTGAATGGCTAGACCACCTCTTGTGTACGTCTCTCTCCAAGCATCTGCTCAAAAAATCTATTGCTTCTTTAGACAACCAACCCGGTATACGAGGAAGGCAATCACTGTGACCGATGAGATCGACCCAATCATCGAAACCAAGATCACCATGTTCTCCCCAAACCAATTCTCCGGTTAACATCTCCAAAACCGTACACCCAAAAGCCCACACATCCGTTCCAAAGTCCACAATCCCATGGCTCATAGTCTCTGGAGCCACATACCTCGCAGTGCCTCTCCTATGACCGGTTCCGTCACCGTACTCTATCGACCCTTTCTCCATAGCTAAACCGAAATCTCCAATCTTGGTCAAATTACCCATTAGCTCTTAACCGGTGATCGGTAGGGCAGAGAAAGAGATTCTCCGGTTTAATGTCGCAATGGATGATGTTTCGATCGTGGATGTATCTGAGTCCAGACAAGATATCTCTAGCGAAAAGCTTGACGTCTGACTCAAGTAACTCTCCATGATTATCCTCGATCAAGTCCCTCTTCCAAGTAATTGAGTTTTGACCCACGACGACAAATTTCTTACTCCTCCGTCGTTGGTTAAGGCGGTGGCGGCGGAAGATTTGAGAACGGCGGTTGAAGGTTCTTTGATTATCTCTTTGATACTCTTCCTTTTCTTCTTCTTCTTCTCCTTCTTCATGTTTTTCAAAGTCGGTCGAGTAAATCTCGGATTTTTCTTAGCCATCTTTTTCGTAGATGGAGAATTATTTTGCTGTACAATTTCTTGTTGGTGATCTCGAGGCCGTTGCAAGAGACAACGACTGGGCTTGAGAATCGATTTTTATTTTGCTGTACAATTTCTCCATCTTTCGCACCTCTTACTCTGAGAATTTCTGCGATACTAAAACGATAGGAAGGAAAAAGAAGGAAGCGAGAGACTCTCTGTTGACTTGGGAGTCGAGTTTTTCCTTTTATGCGTTGTGTGTGTGTCTCTGTTTCAATTAGGGCAAAACCTAATTAAATAAGAGGTTCGGTGATGTACTTTGCAATCATTGATTTATGCGCGTCTGGTAAAAGGTTTTCCAATTTTTCAACTTTTTTTGTTCTGTACTAAAATAAAAAAATACATGCATGTGTTTTTATTTTATATTTTGGTTGAATATATTCTTATTGGCTGTTGTAAGAAAGAATATTGGTGATCGCAGATCGAATATTGTACAAATCCACTAGAACAGTAATTAATTAAGATGATGACTTGTATCTGGTGAAAAAAGCAAACAATAATGAAAAAGTATGATCTTGAGATCGATGATTTTGTCTTCAATGCATCCTCAAGAGAGAAACTTACAATTCATCGTGGGAGAAGGGGACGACTTGGATTCGATTTGAGTGATTTTGTCTTCAAAAGTGTTGAACATCTGCTTGCAATGCAAAAGAAAAGCCTAAAAGCTAAATCGGTAAACAATAAAGAGAAACAAAGACACAAACAAACATCAATCCTCCATATAAATTTGGTGCCGTATTTGTCTAGAAGCTTAGCATGTAAGTCACCAATGTATGTCGATTTTGCCTGCTCATTGATTAGGACATTATTTTTGACATTCACCGGAAATATTTGAGGAACTAGCTCGATATTTTCACTGTTTTTATCAATGAAAAGGGGCTCATACATGCCAAAGCGAGCCTGTGAAGCTCCCAGCAAGACGAGGAAGACAAAGAGGAAAAGGCTGATATTTCCCAATCGAATGAACATACTTGAAGATCATAAGGTTAGAGCTTGTTTCTCTAAGACAGAGATCACATAGAAATGTGTTTATATAATAAGATATGTTGTAATATCCTTTTTCTACTAGGAAGTGTTTTTAAAATATTTATCAGAGTTATTTCGCTATGTTTTTGGGTTTGGAACGCTCATATTCTCACGCAAACCCCAAGAACCCTAATCGTACATATCCACTAGAATAATAATTTAATTAACATGATGATTTGTATGGTGAAAAAAAAGCAAACAATCGAGAAAAAGGACGATCTTGAGATAGATGATTTTGTCTTCAATGCATCCTCATGACAGAAGCTTACGATTCCTCGTGGGAGAAGGGGACGACTCGGATTTGATTTGAGTGATTTTTTCTTCAGCTTTGTCGAAGTAGCTAACAAGACTTTTGAAAACCTAGCAGAACATCTGCTTTCAATACAAAAGAAAAGCCTGAAAGCTAAATCGGTAAACAGTAAAGAGAAACAAAGACACAGAAAAACATCAATTCTCCATATCAATTTGGTGTTGTATTAGTCTAAAAGCTTAGCATGCAAGTCACCAAAATATGTCGATTTGGCCTTCTCATTGATTAGGTCATTATTCTCGAGTTTCACCGGAAATATTTGAGGAATTAGCTCGATATTTCCACTGTTTTTATCAATGAAAATGGCTCATACATGCCATAAGGAGCCTGTGAAGCTCCCAGCAAGACGAGGAAGACAAAGAAGAAAAGGCTGAGATTTCCCTATCGAATGAACATACTTGAAGATAAGGTTAGAGCTTGTTTCTCTGAAACAGAAATCACATAATAACGTGTTTATATAAAGGGGAGTTTCATATTTAACCTCCTCTAAAAAGTCAAATACCAAAATAACTTCTTTTATCTTCTTTCTCTAATTTTTGGCATTTTGTCCAATTCTATTCTTCCCTATCTATTCATTAACGAAAATGCTATTATATACCCATTATTTCGATTTTTAAAAAATTACACAAAGACTCTTTGAACCTCCTAAACCCCTTTTTACTATGAAAATGTCATCTTCTTCAATACATTCAACCGCCATAAACAACCCCGAATATGGAATAAATGCTTCTCAACCTATTTTAAAGCTGTAATAAGTTAATATGAGAGCTCATACATTTATAACCTTCCGTATTCTTTCATAATTTCTTCTCCAAAACTTCTGGGCTGATTTACAAAGTCAAAGGTTATGCATTTTCGGTGATTTTAACTTAATCGAGACCTGGATTGTTTATTTTTGGTGAAATTCTGAGTTCCGAGTGCTTAAGAGAACCGAAGGCGAACTCAAAACCGATATAGGTAATGATACACTTCAATTTCTTCCCATTTTTATATTTGTATCGCAAAAGTAGCCTTCAGGAAGGTTATTTATGCAATTGACTTTCTATAAATTTGTAACCAGCAGACTAAGTCTACTTGATATCCTTTGAAAAAAAAAAAAAATCTAGTAGACTTCGTTTGAAGTCGCAAGAAGTCTATGGAAGAAAAGAAGTATTTTTGTAGTTGGCCTTATTTTGACTTTTAAATTGTTACTATCTTATGAAGTTTTTTTTTATAAGTCTGCGCATGAAGTCTACTTTTAAGTTATTTTTGTCTTTGACCAAAATTGTCGAGGTTATTTTTGTGTTTGACTGAAATAGATTTTTTTTTTTAAAAAAAAGTCCAGAAAAATGTTGTAGACTTCAGGATGAAGTCTAAAAGCAAGGTAGACTTCGTTCAGAAGTCTACTTAAATTTCGGTCAAACAACAAAGGAATATTTTTTTAGTAGACTTCAGAACAATCAATTGCAAAAATAACCTATTTTAACCTGTAGACTTCTATTCAATCCAGTAGACTTCAATAGTAGACTGTCTAAAAAGTCTACTCATATAAGAAGTCTACTTTTAAAGTCTACTCCAAAAATCAATGGCCTGGTCAAATGCAAAACTAACCTTTTTTGTTGAAACTCTACAAGTCAAGTCTATTACGAAATAGTCAACGTTTTGGTCAATTGCAAAAATAACTCTTCTTATAGTATACTTCTTTTGCAGACTTCTACATGAAAAAGTAGACTTCTCTTTCAGTCTATCTATGAAGTCTGTAGGAGAAGTCTATTTATTGTATTTATTTTAAAAACGCTTTTCTAGCTCATTTATAAAGTTGTTTTTAAAATTTTTGGTTTTGTAACGCTTGTTAGCAAGTGATTGAACTATTCAATGATTTTGATTTGATTTAAGTCGATATTTATTTCGGAATCGAATATTTTAATTTTTAAGCTAGTTAGCTTATCAAAGTAGACTTCATTTACAGTCTACGAATGTTCTCTGCAAAAGAAGTCTACTAGCTATAAAATTCCTTCTTCAGTGTTTGCTAATATGGTTTATCTGCTTGTTTTTCAGAGAATGGCTCAAATACCTGTTGTGTACGGAGAATGGAAGATGGCGGAGAAATCGTGGCATTTTGTGGTGGATAGTGGCAAAGGAGGAAGAATGTTCTTTTTGAGGGATGGTTGCACCTTTTGGGAACTTACTGAAATGGCACAAGATGATTATAACTTGGGCAAGAAGACTGAGCTGATCGAGCTATCCTACTCCCTACCAGATTCAATGTTGCAAACTATGACTCCGGATACACCTCCAATGCATGTCACCAATGACAGATAAATTTCAAGCTTGATTGCGTTAAGTAGAATGCATATGGTACGTCTTTATGTGTCCAGACGAGTGAAGATGGACACTGAGGAGAACCAGGAAGACTCATATGAAGATTTAGATGAGGAGTCTGATGAAAATGCAGAATATCCTACTGATGACGAGGCAGCCAGTTCTGATTCAACTGAAGATATTAAAGAACCAGCAGATGGAGAAGATGCAGCTTACCCTGACGGGGAAGATTACAGTGCCTACGGTAAAGTGAAAGATGATGATGAAGATGAAGTCTGTATTAATAATGTCAGAAACGGATCTGGTGAAACAGGAAGAACGCCCATGTCATGGTCTGACAATATATATGTTGGGCAATTTTCCTTACCAAGGAGAAGCTGTTATCAAAGGTTCGATTGAAATCTACCATGTTAAACCGTTAAGTCTACAAAGACCCTGTTTGTGGCTAAATGTCGGGTGAAAGGATGTGCTTGGATGATTAGGGCGAGTGTGAAGAATGAAGCATCCACATTTTGAGTGACAAAATATGTGAAAGTCCACACATCTTCAATACGAATGGCTCACCGTGGGAAGTCTACTCCGAAGTATATTGGCAGGCTTTTTATAAGCCATTTGGGCATACTTGATGGATTTGCATCACAAAATGTCAAAGATACAATGAAGCCTATGTTTGGCATCAAGATGGATTACACTACTTCATACAGATCTTTGATATATGCCCAACAATTGGTGAGTAAAACCGCTGGAGATGGATATGCGAGTTTTCCAGCTTACCTACATTCAATTAACAATGCATATCCGGGAACTTTATCAGCTCTTCATGTTGGTTCAAATAATAAATTCAAATACCTATTTCTGGCCTTTAGAGCATCGATTGCTGGTTTTCAGTACATGAGAAGAGTTATTGTGGTGGATGGATGTCATATAACTGGGAAATACAAAGGATTTTTGTTAGTGGCAACCGCACAAGATGGTAATTTTCAGATATTTTCGCTGGCCTTTGGAATTGTTGATGCTGAAGATTTTTTTTCAAAACTGCGTGAATGTGTTTCAGATGATTATCCTTTGGTGATAGTTTCTGACAGGCATACTTCTATTAAGAATGCATGTCAAACTGTTTTCCCATGGGCAAAAAAAGGGATATGTTATTATCATCTACAACATAACATAGTAACAAAGTTGAAAGGAAAGCAGTTGCTGTACTTGGTCAAACGTGTTGCTTATGCATACAACCTCTATGACTACAACCGGTACATGGCGGAGTTATGGCATATCAGGCCTGCTGATCTTGCTGACTATTTGGAAGAAGCCGATGTGAAGCTTTGGTACCGAGTTCATTTTGTTGGAGACAGATACAATATTAAGACTAGGAATATTGTTGAATCTATAAATTCTGCACTTAAGAAAACCCGAGGTTATCCCATATCATTTCTCTTTGAGTTCATACAATAGAAGCTCGGTAGGTGGTTTTTTAAACGTAGAGAGAATGCTTTGAGTCTCACAACACATAATAATCGGGGAGTTGAGTATTTGTTGGCGATCCATGGACATTATGCGGATGCAATGGAGGTAGAACACATTGACACTTGGAGATTCTATGTGAAAGGAGGAAACAGGAATTGTCTTGTCGATTTGGAACATGGAATGTGTGAATGTGGTGTGTGTTATATCGATAAAATCCCTTGTTCACATGCTATTGCAACTGCATTAGAGGGTGTGATATCTGTGGATTTGCTTGTATATTTTACTTACTCAAAACACTATTTTTTGCTGCATACTCGTACAACATATATCCCCAAATCTCAGTGGTTGAAGGAGCCCAACTACCACAATGTCTGCCACCAGAAATTTGCTGCAAATCAGGCAGACGGAAGAAGACTCGCTGGCAATCGTGGCTAGAAATTGCTAGGAGGAGAAGCAGCAACCCAAGGAAGCTGCTCAAACAATACAACTGTTCACATGCAAGCAATCTGGTCATACCCTACTGCATTGTGTAAGTTGAATTCAGCTACTAAATTAATAATGTTCAACGCAAAATTTATTGAATTATTTACTGAAATATTGTGTGTTTCACTTAGACATCGAAGGTTGATCATAAGATGAAGAAGAAGAAGTCTCCGGAATAGAAGGACAAGGTTGCATTTGGGGTACCGAAGTCTACGTTCGAAGTCTTTGATGGAAGTCTACTATAAATGTCTATGTTAGAAGTCTGATGTCTTATTTGTCTAACGGTTATGTTTGAAACGGTTATCTTTCAAACGACTTTAATGACTTTAACGACTTTAACGGTGTATATGTCCGACAGATGTATCTGTTTGTCTCTGTTATTTCTGCATACAAATACACCATGACCTTGAAGTTTAGTTTCATTCCAGACCGTTTATCACAATAGAGAATTTGTGAAACCCTGACCAATTAGAATTAGTTTAATTTTTTTTTCTTTTCCTAACTGATTTCTAATTCCCTGATTAAACCAGAATAAAATCTTCTATATAAACTCTTCTAATCTCTTTTTAACCCTAAACTCCTAAATATCTTTCTGCCTCTCACGCTCTCTCTCTTTTTTTCACTCTCTCTCTCTCACTTCGAGCCTTTCCCTTCTATCTCTCTCCTCGCCACTGCTCCTCTCTCCTCCTTGCCGTGCTGCTGCTTTCTCTCTCTTTTCTCAACATGTCAAGTTTCCCTCTCCTCCTACGCATCTCTGGCTCGCTGCTGATTCTTCATCCTCGCCGTGAAGCTTCTCAACCATCGCCTTCTCCTCGCTCGTTGCTGCTCCTACGCGACGCCTCCAGTAGCACCGGCGAATCCTCCAGCCATCGCTATGATGAGCCATGACAGCTCCTTACCTCACGCCACCTCCACCGCTCGCTGCTGCGCCGCCGAGTGAGCTCCCCTCCACGACCTTCATCTCTTAGCTCGTCGATGAGGAGCTGTACGCACCTCCACGCCTTCTTCCGTTGCCACCACCACCTCTGAAGCAAAGGTGAGGGTTTGCTACTTATCCAACTCCATCATTATGTGCTTTGATGTGTAGATTTGTCTTCTCTTAAACCAAGGTTGTTAGTTATGTCTATAGAATTGATTGAATGTGATATATTGATGATGTTGTTAATTATTGATGATAATGTGTGATGAATTAGTTGACAGAATTAATTCATTGTGATATAGAAAAGGAGTCGATGCTTAATATTAGCTTTATAGGATGTTTGTATAGACGTACATATGTATAAAGGATAGATTAGTCATTTGTAAACCCCTAATCATGATTATGTATTCCGATATATAGTGTAAACTCATCAATCTAATGAATCATTCAGCGTATTCTCTTATATGGTATCAGAGCGCAGCGATCCCTAAAGTTTTTTTTTCAGCCGCCATCTTCTCTAATACCTCTTTTCACCAACTATTTCTTCTATTCCAAATGAAACCATCGCTGTTTCCTCAACCCCAACTCTCCTAAATTGTTAATATGGCGAACGTAACAAAGCTCACGGCGACCAACTTTCTCATGTGGAGCCGTCAAATCAAAGCGTTGCTCAACGGTTACGACATTGCCCAATACCTTGATTCCTCTGCTGCGATTCCATCGACCACCATCACAACAGCTGGTGTCGTCTCCCCAAATCCAGCACACTCCTTCTGGAAGCGCCAAGATCAATTGACCTACAGTGCTTTACTCGGTGCTATCTCCCTGACCATCCAACCGTTGCTGTCTACCACCACGACGTCGGCCGAGATCTGGACCAAACTGTCGGAGACATACGCAAAACAGACCAGAGGTCATCGTCAACAGATCATGCATCAAATCAGACATTTGACCAAGGGCACCAAATCTATCGAATACTTCCAAGGTTTCACTACCCGTTTTGATCAGCTTGCTCTTCTTGACAAGCCGATGGAGCACGAAGATCAACTTGATTACATTCTCGCTGGTCTCCCGGAAGAATACAAACCCATCGTCGACCAAATCGAAGGACGTGACTCTCTGCCTTCTCTGACAGAGCTTCACGAGAAGCTACTTAATTATGAACTCAAGTTACAAGCTGCCGTCGTTCCATCGCCATCGGTTCTAATATCAGCAAATGTCGCAAATTACCAACAACGGCAACCGAAACCAGCATAACAAAAACATTCGTCAAAACCAGACATGGCAGCAACAGCAACCCCAGCAACGATCGGACCAGCCCTCACCACGCGGCTATCAAGGACGTTGTCAGCTTTGCAGAGTTCATGGTCATAGTGCGAAACGGTATTCTCAGTTTCAGGTTACCAGAAGCTCCTTCAATGCTTCCCCACGACCGTACATGGGTTCGTCAGCTCCATGGCAGCCGCGAGCCAATATGGTGGCTGCAACATCTTACAATCCAAACAATTGGATTCTCAACAGCTGTGCAACGCACCATCTCACCACTGATACGAACAACCTCTCCCTCCATTAGCCGTACAACGGAGGAGAAGAAGTCACAATCGCAGACGGCTCCTCCATGCCGATCTCACATACGGGTTCCACTTCCCTTCCTACTCCTTCTCGATCTCTTGCCTTAACAGAAATTCTTTATGTGCCTAATATCCATAAAAATCTAATATCCGTTTACCGTTTATGTAATGCTAACCAAGTGTCTGTGGAATTCTTTCCTACTCAATTTCAAGTGCAGGATCTCAGCACGGAGGCCCGATTGCTCCAAGGGAAAACTAGATACGAGCTATACGAGTGGCAGATTCCATCAAACACACTCGCTACCCTCTTTGCTACACCATCACCAAAAGCAACCATTCCCTCCTGGAATTCCCAACTTGGTCACCCGTCTTCCAAAATACTCCAAAATACTCCAATATATTATTTCCAAGTTTTCTTTACCGCTTTCCCATTCTTTAGAAAAAAAATTTTCTTCTACCCCATTTCATATCAATAAAAGCCACAAATTAACATTTTATTCAAACACAATTGCCTTTACACACCCTCTTGAATACGTTTATAGTGATGTATGAATCTCACATCTGCTCTCGGTTGACGGTTTCAAATACTACCTCATATTGGTGGATCACTTTACCCGATACACATGGCTGTATCCGTTGTGGAAGAAATCCTATGTTCGCAAAACATTCATAGCCTTTCAGGCGCTGGTGGAAAAGCGATTTTAATACAAAATCCGAACTTTGTATTCGGATAATGGTGGCAAGTTCGTGGCTTTACGACAACATCTCTCGCTTCATGGCGTCTCTCATCTGACATCTCCGCCACACACGCCGCAGCATGGTATCTCTGAAAGGAAGCACCGTCATGTGGTTGAAACGGGATTAACACTTCTGAATCATGTTTCACTTCCTACGACATATTGGACGTATGCTTTTGTCACGGTGGTGTATCTGATTAATCGCTTACCGTCTCCGGTGATTGCCAATCTCACTCCATACGCCAAGCTGTTCAATCAGACACCCAATTACCTAAAACTTCGAGTCTTTGGGTGTTTGTGTTTCCCTTGGCTGCGTCCGTACGGAAATCACAAGCTGGAGCCAAGATCCTTACCATGTGTGTTTATTGGGTATTCACTCACTCAGAGTGCTTACCTATGTTTGGATGCCCGCTCTGGTCGTATATACACATCTCGCCATGTGCAGTTCATCGAATCGTAATTTCCGTACTCTATCACCACCACGAAGACAGCTCCTTCTCCTGAATGTGAACCAACCGAAATACCATTTTTCTCTCCTCCCACACCTGTTCTGATAACCTCTTGCCCACTCGTATCAGCTCCGTCAGCCGCGCCCCTGAGCTCAGATTCTCACCAGTCATTTCAGGTGACTTTGACGCCACAAACGACATCGCAGGCATCTTTCAACGATGCTGTTGCAGCAGATGACGGTAATAATTCCACTGAATTTGTTTTACTAAATAATTCCACAGGCTCACTAGACACAAGTGTCAACCCAGCCCAACACCAACAATCACAAGGCCCAAATCCAAATCCATCAAATACCCTACTGATCCTCACCAACTTAAACACGTCGTCCTCCTCAAAATCATGTCCCTCAACCTCCGAAAACAATTCACCACCTCCACCAAACAATCTCCACCCCATGAAAATCAGATCGAAAAATAACATCACTAAACACAAAACCAAACTCAACCTACTCGCCTACCCTAATTCGATCTCACCACAAATACCCACTACCGTTACCCATGCTTTAAGAGATGAGAAGTGGAGAAATGCTATGGGAGCAGAGCTGAATGCTCAAATACGCAATCACACGTTCGACTTGGTTCTTCCTCATCCGAGTCAAAACGTTATTGCAACGAAGTGGATTTTTACCCTGAAATATTTTCCTAACGGTGTTATTGACATGTACAAAGCCCGATTGGTGGCAAAGGGATTCAACCAACAGTATGTCAATGTCATCGACTATTCGGAGGTGTTCAGTCTAGTTGTTAAGTCGGTGACAATTCGGACGGTTCTTCAATTAGCTGTGAATCACAATTGGGGAATCAAGCAATTAGATGTTAATAACGCTTTCCTTCACGAAACGTTATCGGAGGAAGTTTACATCTCACAGCCCCCTAATTTTGTCGACAAGGATCGACCTCATCATGTTTGTCGGCTGCGCAAAGCACTCTACGGCCTCAAACAAGCCTTCGGGCCTGGTATGACGAATTGAAGGCGTATCTTTGTGGTTTGGGGTTTATCAAGTCGCTGGCTGACACATCGGTATTAGTGTACACCAATGGTGAACAGATTGTCTATATTCTGGTCTACGTTGATGATATTGTTGTCACCGGTAGCAGCTGCTCTCTGATCAGTGGCTTCATTGATGCTCTTGCAAGTCGGTTTTCATTGAAAGACCCAACAGACTTGACATATTTCTTGGGAATTGAGGCAAAAAGGACATCACAGGGGCTACATCTGATGCAGCGACGTTACACTATTGATCTCCTGACAAGAACGAGGATGCTGGATGCAAAACCAGTGTTGACTCCTATGGCACCGAAACCAAAGCTGTCGCTACTCACTGGTACTGCATTGGCCGATCCAAAATAATATCGGACTGTCATCAGCAGGCTGCAATATTTGGCATTCACGAGACCAGACATAGCCTACGCCGTCAACAAACTGTCGCAGTTTATGCATCGTCCGACAGATGTTCATTGGCAAGCTGCCAAACGCATTCTTAGATATCTCGCCGACACTGTATCACACGGTATATATCTCAGAGCTGCGTCTCCTCTCTCTCTCCATGCTTTTTCTGATGCTGATTGGGCAGGAGATACTGTTTATTTTGTTTCGACAAACGTATATATCTTGTACCTTGGCACCACTCCAATAGCGTGGTCATCTGAGAAACAAAATGGTGTTGCCCGAAGCTCTACTGAAGCTGAATAAAGAGCAGTTGCAAACACAGCGTCTGAGATCCGATGGTTCTGCTCTCTCTTGACCAAACTTAGAGTCACATTACCATGCACACCGGTAATCTATTGTGACAATGTCGGTGCAACGTATCTTTCCGTATATCTGGTTTTCCATTCCCCTATGAAACACTTGGCGTTAGACTATCATTTCATTCGCGACAATGTTCGCTCAGGTGCTCTACAGGTGTCACACGTCTCGACGAAAGATCAGCTTGCAGACGCTCTAACCAAGCCGTTGCCGAGACCTCGCTTCCTTGAACTGTTCGACAAGATTGGAGTAACTAAAGCTCCTCCATTTTGAGGGGGCGTATAGACGTACATATGTATAAAGGATAGATTAGTCATTTGTAAATCTCTAATCATGATTATGTATTCCTATATATAGTGTAAACTCATCAATCTAATGAATCATTCAGTGTATTCTCTTATAGTTTGGTCATGTCTGAGGGTCCTGAACATAGTGGTTATGTTTGGTAATAATTAATAACCGGTATTGCTTGTATTAGATCGAGTTAGATATCCGCCACGGACAACTCCTGTGATGCGGGATTACTTGCTGGGGCAACTGGATGGTGCCTATTGAGGCCAATGGTGACCATCGCTTGGTGGTTAAGCGATCCGTGTTCTGAGTGTATGACCAATGGTGATATGGTCAACTCAGTCGGCATGTCACGGATGGCAAGTCATTCCGTCTATCCGGCAGGAATATATGGATTTAGGTGTCATCCTCTGCAGGGCGTTTGCTGTTTGATCATTAATTGATTGATGCTTCGATAACTAACACTGGAAATGGAGTTTGTTATGGCTAGTTTCATGATGATTGTGAATGGAATGATGAGTTTACCATGGCTAGTATCATGATGTGAGTTAGTACCATGATGATTGCGAATTGACTGAAAAAGTTAATAAAACTATTGCTTTTTTGTTTATTTTTAATCAGCTTAGTTCTATAGGAATGAGTTCTGCTTGAGTTTGTTTTATGTTTAGACTTTTCTTAATTATTATTTTATATAATTGTTAGAAGTGATAATGGACCTTCTAATATTCACCTCCTGGGTAATTCAAGTACTTACCTCTACTTTTTCCTTCCAGGTTAGCACTAGATCTCATATCTAATTTTGTTATTGTTACACAGGCATTTGGGGGTCCTCATATTCTTATTGCTCACTATGGATAAAACCGGGTGTCTTACCAAATAGGGTTAGATTATCAACCTAACAGGCCTGATCATTCAGATCTTTTTGGAGACTTGGTTTAGGTCTATTAATATTGCATCGTTCTTTGATTAACCCTGTCGCTGAGTTTGCTTCATTACACTCTTTCAATTCCTTTAACTGGATTGAAAAATCGAGTTTTCGATAATTATTCCAAACTGTGTCTGATGAAAAAATTATTCCCTGAACTGTCTCTTCGATATTATGATTTTACTGTTGAATTTTGTTATTTTGTTTGCTTTCTTCTGATTTAGCAGCGAATAGATTCTTCTGATTTGGTATTACTAGTACTCTGCTTGGTTTAATTAGGATTAAGATAAATGGTATTCTAATCACTGGTAACTAAATCACTAAATGAGTATATGTCATATCAACAGGTCCAAAAATTGCTAATTTTGTCTGCTTGTTCTGATATAATCACCAGAAAGGATAGACTCTTAGAAACTTATAAGTCTTATATAGCCTTTTAGCTTGATCATTTAGGATGTGATTCGAGTTTGAAAACTTCTGTACATTTAAGATAGTTTACTTTGGAATTTAGAGTCTTGATTTGTATTACACATTGAAACAAGAAAAAAAAAACAAGAACGGGGATCACAAGTCTTATTCTCATTCACTCTAGAAACTATGATACTAAAAAGAAGCACACAATTAGGCTAATTACTTAGTAACACACATGAGATTATTACAAACTTATCCGTTAACATTGTGATCTGCCTCCTTTGTATTTTTTATTTTTTATTTTTGGTTTTGCATCCTGTTTGATATGGTACATCATCTGGAGTCATTTTCATATGGTAATCTATTGTGATTAATTTGAGTATATATCTCTTGCATTTGGATTAGTTGTTGCTTATTATTTTTCCCTAAACTTGTTATTAAAAGTAACAAGATCTCTTCACTAAAAGTTAAATAATAGAATTTTAAAATTATAGAATTTAAATAATTTAAATTTAAAATCATTTAATTATGAATTTAGAATTAGTAACATAAGTTTAATTTAATTTATTTAGATAATGTTTAGTTAAATAATAATAAGTATATTTTGGTGCTTTTACATCAAAATAATTTTTTTCAAATTTCTTACAATGTTCAGGGTATTTATCAAAATTCTCTTTTATTTTCTGGGTATATTTATATTTATAATAAAATTTTAAAAGTACATATTAGGCTGATGTGCTGATGGATTTTCTACTTTTCTATACGGTGTCCTTTGTTTTATTTGATAGATTTTTAGGTTAAATTTTTCTTATAAATAAGGTTCAGGAACTCCCTAAACCTATATCTCATCGTTACATCGCACCTATATTTGTTCTTGCTCCTGTATCTGTAAATTTCATATGCATCAAATCAGAGATCTCGAAATTTATTTTAATAGATATGTACTATTTTAATAACAATCATGATTTTTATATTCAGTCTACTTAATTTATTTTTAAAATTTGTTCTTGTTTCTGTTATCAATAGATTTTCTCTGACCAATAACTATTGTTTTCTTCGTTGCACATATCTTTCTTGAATTTGTTATTTGTTATTTGATTATTAGTGATTTGTGATTAGATCTATGAAATTTTTAGATAAAAAAAATAGATGATAAAAAAATTATCCAAAAATTAAGAAAATAATGATGAAAAAGAAACTGTACAAGAACCTATTAAGGTTCAGAAATCTCATATTCCTCCAAAGGAAATTGGAGGCAGTTTTGGTGAAATGGAAATAAAATGGGATGGTGAAATAAGTCTCATACTCCTCGAGAATATATTTTGAAGTGGTATGACCATTCCAACGTGTACTCACACAATATATTCTAGGAAATTTTTCTCTTGGCGAGCCTCTCTATCAACAATATCCCTCGTCGGAGGGGACATGGTGGTTGTAGGTGGTGCTATCATTTTGGAAGTTGATGATCTAGATGAAACTCCAGTCATCTACTTTGTGGGGTACATGTTCGAAGGTCAGATCACTGCAAAATATATTTTAGAGGATTATTAATAATATTGAATCAGTAAATCAAACCTCAAGCTTGAACAAAACTTGTTAATAATAAAGCAGTGTATGGCTTCAAGAATAAAGAACTGGCATAACTTTAGCTCAAGACTCCATTTTATTTGTATTTTTGAGTCATCATTAATCACTCATTGTTTGTATATTCTATCTCTAATGTTTTGAGTTTTTTTTTGGGAAATTCAATCATTATACAAAAAAAGTTGTGCTTTCTTGATTGTATATTATGTTCGACAAGGCACTTGCTTTTTTTGGAAAATGATTGAATTTCCCAAGAAAAGACCCAAAACATTAGAAACTTAGAAAAAAGAGGTAGAATATACAAACAATGAATGATTGATGATGACTTAAAATATACAAATAAAATGGAGTTTTAAGCTAAAGTTATACCAGTTCTTTTTTTCTTGGGAAAAGATACAGAACCCCCGGATTGCTGATCCAAGTTAAATTTATATAAACTAGGTGAATACCCGCACGTAACGTGCGGAGTTTTCTTTTTAACTATTCAAATCTTATATAAAATCAAATATAATCATTATTTGTTGTGTGTGTTAATATGTTATTATAAATAATCTTAGAAATTTTATATAAAAAATAATTTTAGAAATCAATTTAAAATAGAATATCATATATATAAAATCAAATATAATCATTATTTATTATATGTATTAATATGTTATTATAAATAATTTTAAAACAAAATCCAAAAAAAACAATCTTAGAAATTAATTTAAAATGCAATATCATAAAAATGTAAATATAATCATTATTTGTTATGTGTTTTACTATTTTATTATAAATAATTTTAGAAATTTTATCAAAAAAACAATCTTAGAAATTAATTAAATGCAATATCATTAAAAAAATTGAGAATTATATAGAAAATAAAATAAATATCAATTAATATCAATCAATTAATAAAAAATGTTCATTTTCTTTGAGTGGTTTAAAAGTTAATATTAAAATTTATTAATTTATTATTTTTTAGAAAAATTGTAACGTTAAATTATAAAAAGTGACACATGTCATCTCCATATCAATTGAAAATGATGATGTATCACTCATATAGAGAGAGTTGATCATCTTTTATATATAAGGTGCTCTCTTTAAGGGTCTTGAGTTAGCCAAAATCCTATCATACACACATTTAACATTACATTGTTACTGATACAGAGACTTTAGTCTCTCTTTTTTGACAATTATGTTCATAGACGAATCCACAAATTTAAACTGATGATGAAATAAAACTCAAAGTGATATAAATAGTAATGAAAAGGCGTTAACAATCCTAAAAAATTATATATGGGAAGACAAACAACCGATTCAAACGACGGAAAAAAACAAAGATTTACCACTATTTAAATTGACAATAAAACATTGATCATTGAAACAATAGATTTATACTTGCTACATGTTATTAGAGAGCTGCATACTTGAAAGCAAAGTAAAATACTGATTTTTTTCATTCTTAAAGCCCTTTTACTAAATAATTAATACTTAATAAATTAAAAGTTGAGGATGAAGAAAATACGTATTAATGACAAAGCATTACATGGCTACAAGAATAAAGGAACTGTATAAATTTAGCTCAAGGCTCTCCATTTTACTTGTATTTGAGTCATCAATCAATCACCGTCTGTATATTTTGCCTCTTATTTCTTAGTTTTTAACATTTTGGATCTCTCTTTGGAAATTTAGTGATTGTAAGTCACTATGTTTTCTTGATTGTATGTTCCAACCCTGAGTATGATGCAATCTTTAAGATAGACTAGTTCACATTTTAAAACTAAATGCAAAATTTTTTTA
>NW_006256686.1:9075550-9137183 GCF_000478725.1 Eutrema salsugineum
AGCTTGGACTGTTTTTGGTTTTAGATAAAAAATCTCAAGTTCATGAATTTTCTTGTATTGGTATTTGGTATGATATTTAATGCTATTTGGATTTTTTTTCTTAAGTTACAATACTCATGATTATTGGTCCTAAGTATCATTTATTTAATTATCTTTTTAACGTTTGTGAACTAGTTACACATTAACATTACATTGTCACTAAAAGAGAGAATCGTATCTCTTTTTTGACAATTATGTTTCCGATTGATTCTGAAGATTAAATAGACCTCAAAGTGAGACAAATAGCAATTAGAAGTCTTTACCAATCTTACAAATTATAATATACTAGTTTCTTTTAATATTGTTGCTATGCCTCCTTTTATATGTTAAGAAGAAAACATGAACATTGAGAGCATTTGCATCGTAGAGTCTCTCACAAGAGTCTCTTATCTATATAAATAATAGTAAATTAATAAATAGTAATATTTAATAGACAAGAGTCTAAAAAGCATTGAAAAACTCTTTCAAAGATTTGAAAGATTCTCTCAACTTTTTTGAAAGACTCTTATATTTAAATATTAATATTTATTTATTTTTGTGCTTTTAATATATGAGAGACTGTTGTAAGAGATCTTAATGCAGATGCTCTAAGATTGTATAGCAATATCTAATCTTTATATTTATGAATCATGATTCCTCTTTTATATTTGTTATATATGTTTAGACTTATGCATTGATTTATTCTAGTGGATTCTACTTTTCTATACGGTGTCGTTTGTTCTCTTTGATATTTTTAGGTTAATTTTTTCTATATATAAGATGCAGAAACTCCTTAAATATATATGTTATCATTGCGGCCGCATTTCTTAGATCAAAATTGTGAAAGCTTCGATTAAACTCTTGATAATTTGTGTAGGATTTCAAATGCATCAAATCAAAGAACTTGATTCATTTTAAAAGGTATGTACCATTTAAAAAAACAACTATGGATTTTTTATATATTTAATCCATTTATTAGTTTTAAAAAATAATGTATAGTTTGTTCTTGTTTTTGTCATCTATGGATTCTCATACTAATAATTACTGTTTTCCTCTTTGCGCATTTAATAAAAAAAATTGTTAATTTTTTATTTGATTACTAGCAGTTTATATTTAGATTTATAGATTTTTTAGATAAAAATGATAATTTATATATTTTGTGTTTAGCAGTGAATTCGTAATTCTTCTAATCTCTATCCAATTGAAGAATATGATGACGAAGAGTTATAGTTCAGAAGCTCATACTTTTCCAAAGATGAGATGTGACATTCTAGGAAAAACTTCTGCTGATGAGTCTCTCTATCGCCAAGTCCTCGCTGGAAGGGAAATTGAAAAAAATCATATTTTTATTGTAACACAACAAAAGAAAATCAGATTCTTTTGCCATGAATGTTTGGATGGTTTTTAGTTTTTAGTTTCTGGTTTTTAGGCTATGGTTTTTAATTTTTAGATTTTGGTTTTAAAATTTTGGTTTTTGATTTTGCTGTAAATTTTGGTTTCTTAAAAACTTGAATGGTATAATTTGTTTAGTTTCTGGTTTTGTTTACAATAATTATTTTTTTTAAAACGTTTTTATGCTTTTTCATTTTTCATTTTTTTAAATTATTATAAATAAATATTATTTTTTTCAAAATAGTATTTTTTATAAAAGATAATAACTCACAAAATTTTAGAAGTAATAATAAAAAATATAAATTTAGAAATGTTTTTTTAAAACCACTATAACTCACCAAAAAGAATAAAAAAACCACTATAAATCTAAAATAAAAAATTATAAAACGAAAATGCAGATATATTTATTTCATTACTTCACATTATTGTAGAAATAATATTTTCGATAAAATAAAAAATAAAAAAATGATTGAGAAAAACAGTATTATAAAAATTAAAAGAAAAAACAATGTACCATACTTTTTTTGAAGAAACTCCTAAATAGTAGTTTTTGGTTTCTAATTAGAAAAACTTTGAAAAACTAGTTTCCTTAAAATTTAGAAAATATATTTATTCAAAAACTTGAATGGCTAAAAAAATGGTTTTTCAAAAAACAAAATCCAAAATCTGTTCCAAAAACTGCAAACAATCAAAGCCTTTATCTCAAACAACATAAGCTTTTCCCAGTGTCTCACAATCCCATCTTATTTAAGAAGAATACTGGAAACTGGAGAAGATGGCTCACCAACATAAGGTTTTTCTGTTTCTTTCAATAAACAAAATATAAATTTTCTCTGTTGTATTTTTATTTATTTTTTAATTGTGGAGCTGGAGACTAGAAAATCAGTGGATTAAGACTGGTTTGATGTGTAGAAAATCAACTGGTTGATGGTTGGACCGGGTTTTGGTTTTGTACCTGAGGTCAGTTTCCAACAAAGCTTGATTCGATTAGGTAAAGCATATATAATTCAATATAAATTTTAGTCAATTTTAACTTAAATTAGTAAATACCAAATCTTTTCTCGAGTAACATATTGTGTGTGATAACTTGTAAAAGATTTTTTACTAACAACCAGGAAAGACAAAAAAATTCTCCTTATTTTACTTTTTTCTTTAGTACAAATTATACTTGATAGCATTTAATTATCCCTTAATAAACTATTAAATTAATTTTTGATATATATTAAAATAGATTTTATAAACTTATTGTCACCTATAAATTATTTTTAAACCACCAATTATCTCTACATATTAATCTATGTGTTGTTTTTTTATGTTATAGTAAATATTATTTTAATTTGTTTGATAATTTCAACCTGTATAAATATTTTTAAATTCTTCTAATGCTTGTAGGTTAGTATACTAAAAAGATAACTAAAAACAATTACAAAATACTCAATTACTATTTAATAAAAACAGTACTGACACGAAAAAGTTAATTTATGTTTCTTCTCTAATAAAAGAAAATAAGATTTTTCTTCATCTTCAAATTTCATTATTTTTATAACAATTTTATATGAATTTGAAAAAAAATTTTAAAATTTACTTTACTTCCTTGATGGATTGCATATTATTTTATATCTAAGTAAATTTGTATTTTTAAAAAATATTTTTAATTTAATATTATTTTAGTTTTTTGTTGTTAATGGAAATTTCATACATAATATCTTTATTCTTTTATATATATTTTATTAATAATAATATTAATTTTTAGAAATTTTTTAATTTTGAATGTTGATGTGGACCAATAGAATTGTCCTTTTTAATTCTATGTACAATAATATTAATTTCTGAAAATTTTCTTAATTATAAATATTGATGTGGACGAATAGAATTGCCCTTTTTAATTCTATGTGGACATTCTTAGAGGCCATTAGCTTCAATTTTTATCAGTAAATAGGATTGCAACATCTAATCTTTATATTCATGAATCAAAATTTCTCCTTTATATTTGTTATATATGTTAAGACTTATGCGTTGACTTATTCTAATGGATTTTACTTTTCTAAACGGTGTCGTTTGCTTTCTTTAAAAATTTTAGGTTAATTTTTTCTATATATAAGATGAAGAAACTCTCTAAACCTTTATCATTGCGGCCGCATTTCTTAGATCAAAAACAATGAAAGCTTCGATTAAATTCTTGATAATTTGTGTAGGATATCAGATGCATCAAACCAAAGAACTTGATTCCTTTTAAAAGGTATGTATCATTTAATTTTTTTATTATAACTTAAAAAAGATTTGTAGAATTTGTTCTTGTTTTTGTTAACTATGGGTTAGATCTATGAAAATTTTTAGATAAAAAAAATAATTTTTATATTTTGCTTTTAGTAGTGAATTCCTGATTCTCCTAACTCTATCCAAAAATGAAAAAGATGATGATGAAGAGTTATAGTTCAGAAGCTCATACTTCTCCAAAGATGGGATGTGAGATTCTAGGAAAAACTTCTGCTGGTGAGCATCTTTATCGCAAAGCCCTCGCTGGAAGGAAAATAGAAGAAAAACGTATTTTTATTTTAACACAGCAAAGGAAAATCGGGTTTTTTATCTCAAACAACATAAGCTTTTCCTAGAATCTCACCATCCCATCTTATTTAAGAAGAATACTGGAAACTGGAGAAGTAGGCTCACCAAATAAGGTTTTTCCATTTCTTTCAACAAAAAATTATAAGTTTTCTCTGTTGTATTGTTTTTTTTTTTTAATTGTTGAGCTGGAGACTGGAAAAATCAGTGGACTAAGATTGGTTTGTTGCGAAGAAAATCAGCTGGTTGATGGTTGGACCGGGTTTTGGTTTTGTACCTGAAGTCAGTTTCCAACAAAGCTTGATTCGATTAGGTAAAGCATATATGCCGAGAATGGAGATTCGGCCGGGTTAACCAAAATTGGTTAACAGGAGGAACCGATTAGAGGCCATTATATCGGATTGAACAGGAGGTGGAAGTGGAGGTGGAGGGCGGTTAAGTTAGAGTAAAAGGAGCTGGTCAAACTTTAACCAATTTTGAATGTGGGAGATTCGGTGTGTTTGGGTTTGGTGACGCTGGAGGATTGAATGAAGAAGTTGAACCGAGTCCGGTTAACTGTTGAACAATGGCTCTAAAATCGGTTTTGTTGGTATTATAAACCAAAGCTTGAGGACTTTGTTGTTGATTTTGCTGGGTTGATCTAAACGAAAGTTGTATTAAGATTTGGATAATATTCATTGGTTGTTTAGATTGATTATTGATCCAACTAAAATTTATAAAAGATATTCTGTTTAAGGGTTTTGAATTATTCAAATTCCCATTACACACACATTAACATTACAGTATTGTTACTGAAACAGAGACTTTAATCTCTTTTTCAAAAATTTATGTTCATGGTTGAGTACAAATCTAAACTACTAATGATACAGAACTCAAAGTGATTGATACAAATAGCAATTAAAAGACTTTAGCACTCCTACAAAATATCATGTACTGGAAGAACACAAAACCGTTCCAAACAGTTGAAAGAACAAAGATAAACAGATCGATCATTAGTTACTATACTCTTCAACTTCTTTCACAGCCTAACAAAGGGATGATTCGTGAGTGAATGGCTAGACCACCTCTTGTGTACGTCTCTCTCCAAGCATCTGCTCAAAAAATCTATTGCTTCTTTAGACAACCAACCTGGTATACGAGGAAGGCAATCACTGTGACCGATGAGATCGACCCAATCATCGAAACCAAGATCACCATGTTCTCCCCAAATCAATTCTCCGGTTAACATCTCCAAAACCGTACACCCAAAAGCCCACACATCTGTTCCAAAGTCCACAATCCCATGGCTCATAGTCTCTGGAGCCACATACCTCGCAGTGCCTCTCCTATGACCGGTTCCGTCACCGTACTCTATCGACCCTTTCTCCATAGCTAAACCGAAATCTCCAATCTTGGTCAAATTACCCATTAGCTCTTAACCGGTGATCGGTAGGGCAGAGAAAGAGATTCTCCGGTTTAATGTCGCAATGGATGATGTTTTGATCGTGGATGTATCTGAGTCTAGAAGCTCGTGAAAGCTCTGCACTTTTGATCGCTCTCTCTGTTTTGTCTTTGTCGTTTACACTTGTAGCTAGATAAACAGAACCGTAAGTGCCTCTTCCAAGTAATTGAGTTTTGACCCACGACGACAAATTTCTTACTCCTCCGTCGTTGGTTAAGGCGGCGGCGGCGGAAGATTTGAGAACGGCGGTTGAAGATTCTTTGGTTATCTCTACGATACTCTTCTTCTTTTTCTCCTTGTTCATGTTTTTAAAAGGCGGTCGAGTAAATCTCGGATTTTTCTTAGCCATCTTCTTTCGTAGATGGAGAATGATTTTGTTGTACAATTTCTTGTTGGTGATCTCGAGGCCGTTGCAAGAGACAACGACCGGGCTTGAGAATCGATTTTGATCAAAAGACATAGATCTCTCCATCTTTCGCACCTCTTACTATGAGAGTTTCTGCGATACTAAAACGATAAGAAGGAGAAAGAAGGAAGCGAGAGACTATCTATTGACTTGGGAGTCAAGTTTTTCCTTTTATGCTTGTGTGTGTGTTTTTGTTTCAATTAGGGCAAAACCTAATTAAATAAGAGGTTCGGTGATATACGTTTCAATCATTGATTTAGACGCGTCTGGTAAAAGGTTCTCCAATTTTTCAACTTTTTTGTTCTGTACTAAAATAAAAAAATACATGCATGTGTTTTTATTTTATATTCTGGTTGAATACGTATATTCTTATTGACTGTTGTAAGAAAGATTATTGGTGATCGCAGATTGAATATTGTACAAATCCACTAGAATAGTAATTAATTAAGATGATGACTTGTATGGTGAAAAAAGCAAACAATAATGAAAAAGGACGATCTTGAGATCGATGATTTTATCTTCAATGCATCCTCATGAGAGAAGCTTACGATTCATCGTGGGAGAAGGGGACGACTCAGATTCGATTTGAGTGATTTTGTCTTCAAAAGTGTCGACGTAGCGATCAAGACTTTTGAAAAGTTAGCAGAACATCTGCTTGCAATGCAAAAGAAAAGCCTTAAAGCTAAATCAGTCAACAATAAAGAAAAACAAAGACACAGAAAAACATCAATCCTCCATATGAATTTGATGCCGTATTTGTCTAGAAGCTTAGCATGCAAGTCACCAATGTATGTTGATTTTTCCTTGTCATCGCTTAAGTCATTATTCTTCTCGACTTTAACCGGAAAAATTTGAGGAACTAGCTCGATATTTTCACCGTTTTTATCAATGAAAAATGGCTCATACATGCCATAACGAGCCTGTGAAGCTCCCAGCAAGACAAAGAAGACAAAGAAGAAAAGGCTTCCCAATCGAATGAACATACTTGAAGATAAGGTTAGAGCTTATTACTCTGATACATGGATCACATAGAAACGTGTTTATATAATAAGATATGCTGTAATATTCTTTTTCTATTAGGGAAGTGTGTTTTTAAAACATTTATCAGAAATAAAATATTTCGCAATGTTTGTTAGGTTGGGATTTTGTAAACAGGATACGAAAACGCTCAGTTTATCACAACATTTTTTAAAAAAAAATTATATTCATTAACCCCAAACTAAGTTAAATTTATATATTTAGTTTCTTACTACAAGGTGATGCACATATTACATCGTTGACTCAACACAGGTCTTTTGGGCGAAAAAAAAATTGTTGGGTCCTAAAAATATGCCTTTCAATATTGTTAAAATATGAGCTCATTTTCTAAAAAAAAATATAATTATTATAAAAAAATTTAGATTACATCAGATGTTTTTTTAATGTTTTGAACAAAATTAACCCCCCTTAAAAAAAAAGAAAATATTGGATCCCATCTTAGAATTTTTTTTTTTTTAAATGATTGGAACCATGGGCGAGAACATCTCTGCCCACCCCCTGTGGACCGGACCTGTTGACTCTATTAACATTTATGTCGAGAATTTATCTCACAGATTTCTGAAGAGGATTCAGTTTTTTGGAGCTATCAATTAATGGTGCGTGTCGGTAAGTATCTGAATCGTTTTTGATTAACTCGTCACTGAGTTTGCTTCATTATGCTCTTTCAATTCCTCGAATTGGATTGAAAATATGAGTTTCTGATGATCGACTCAAACTGTGTCTGATGAAAGAATTATGCCCAGAACTTTGTCTCTTAAATATTCTGATTTTACTGTTGAATTTTGTGTTTTTGAATATTTTCTTCTGATTTAAATTAGCACCAAATGAGACTAATATTCTGATTTGGTATTTGTTGGTTTTATGATTGCTGCGTCTATATAAGGTATCAGGATGTTCATTCTCATATTCCTACTGCTTTATGTTGATGATATGCTTATTGCTGTAAGAGATATGAAGGATTTTGATAAGCTGAAAAGATTATTGAAGAAAGAGTTTGATATGAATGATTTTGGTGCTGCAAACAAGATTTTTGGGATGGAAATTCGCAGGAAAATCAGTTTTAGGAGATTATGGCTTTCTCAAAAGAGCTATATTCAGAAGATTGTAGACAGGTTTGACATGAGAGATACAAAGACAGTGTTTACACCTTTGGTGATGCACTTCTCACTTTCAGCAATGCAATGTCCTAAGTCTGATGAAGAGGTCAGAGGTATATCAAATGTTCATTATGCAAGTGTGGTGGCTGTTTGATATATCCTACGGTTTCCACTACACCAGGGGTATGTCAAAAATTTACCACTGTTTAAGTTGACTAAAAAGCATCAGTCATTTAAACGATAGATTTTTACTTACTACATGTTATTAGAGAGTTGCTCACTTGAAAACAAAAGCAAAATATTGATTTTTTTTTCATTCTTAGAACCTTTTTTCTAAATAATTAATATTTAATCAAAATTTTAAGGCCAATTTTCATAACTGTTGCTCTTCTTAAAATAATTAAATTTGTAAAAAAAAAAATTTACTTTTGATGTTAGATAAAATTCTAATTATTTTTTTCCGTGACTATATGTTCAAAACTACCTATCAAACAAAAGATCATGTGGCTGGGTGAAATTATGCAATGAACATATAGTGTGTTTTGTGAAAGGATTTAGTGGAGACAAGAGACCAATATTTATCTTTCGCAAATATTTGACCAGATTAGTACAAAATCTGTTGGGAGAGAAGTTTATAGTAGCATGGGATGATATTATAGCGCTTTTCTCCGACTTAGCACAATGTTTGACTCCTCTTTCAGTTCAGATACAGGTTTTGAGTGGTTTGACAATTACAATTGGCAGGAGCAAAACAGATCACATGCAATGCAACGGTGAACAATCGTTCCCTACAAATTTCCTTACTTTCTTTTTGACAAAAGTATTCACAATCGCATATCTTCAATCAAAATGATGAGAAGCAACAAATTATAAAGATGGGCTAAGGTAGTGGTTTTCCATAAGATGATTCTTGACATCCATAACCAACGCACATGTATTAAGTTTCATTGGTCAAATTCCATAACAGACTCAAACTCTAAAATGATGGAGGCATTTATTGTAAAAAAAAATCTTTTATGAAGTATTTTTTTACATTCTTTTAACAAAAGAACACACATGCGTACTTACAAGATGAAAAAAAAAAATTCTTGAATGAAATTAATCTGTTTGAAGTATATGTTCAATTTTTAAATCTTGTTAAAATGGTGCAAAAACACTTTCTAATGTAAACTCAAATTTTCAACCAAAAAAAAGAGAAAAGACTATTATGTGACACAGTTTTGCAACTATATGTTTAACTTTGAAAAAATACAGATAACCTTCAACCATATATATTTGAATTTTGTAAACCTTAAAAGCGTGTATTAGTTGTCAAAACAATTACAACTATATTATTTTAAACCATTCTTTTAGAATACATATCGTCGCATTCTCTTTTCTTTCAGGGTTTCATCCCTAACTCTAACAATGGCTCCTAACGGTAGGAAATCCTCAGCATCCTTTTATCTCTATATTTTGTTCTCTCCATTTGCTTAGATGGTGAAATTAATCTTGGACTATTGGTAGTTGGAGAAATAGTTCCTTCTTTGATTCTCAGACAATTTTTTTAAATTTTGTTAATTAAAAAAAGAGTGGGAATTTTGTTTTCTAAAATGTGAATGATAATTGGTGAATACCTTACTGGTTTTGTAGCTAAGAATCTCAACCGTGATGACTCTGTGCTATATATTCGTAGCTTTTTTTTTTGGAGCTTTTAACAGAAAAAAAATCTGCATTTGTACAATACGCTATACATATGATCTCTTTAACTTATCTATCTATTACTATTGTGAATAATGTTCTTAATTAGTGATGCAGCAAGATATTTGGAATATCTAGGATTAAGACTTATATTGTATTCAGTTGATGATTTGATTAAATAAAGAAGTTTTTCCTAAAACAGATTTTGATAAACCACTGTGAAGATTATTTGCAAACTCTAGTTTCCGGACATTTTCAGAATCAACGGATCTAGTTCTATCCCTAGAAGATTTCGCTCCATCATTTGGTATCAGAGCCAGGTTTGCCAGCACGAATCCGTTGTTCCTTCAATTTCTGCCACCAAGCCGAGGCGTGGTCGCGGAATTGAGTTGCCACGAGAGGAACACGCATCTGGTCTGGCACCTCCTTAAACGCCAAAATCTCCTCCATTTTGTTGATCCAATCGACTAAATCCTTCGGAAGAGACCCACCCGAGAATTCTGGCAACTCGAGTCGAAACCCGTGTTTCCAACGCCACTTGTCACCCTTTGGAACCACGACAGCATCATTGTTGTCTTGTAACCCCTGATTCTGTGCAAACAGATTGTTGTCAGCAATGTCTTCCTCCTCATTCTCAACGCAGACGCGATCGGGACCACGCAGTGGTGGTGGAGCTCTGTTGTGGATTGCCAGAGCTGCACGCAGTGCTGCTTCCACAGATGTGCAAACAACGTTGCGCAAATCCTGCTGGAATTCGGCGAATACTTCCCAAAACACATCACCCAGTTCATCACGTTGTACCTGAATGCTCTTTTTCGACAGCATGGTAGGATCGGTTGAATCTGATACCAACTGTTGCAGCAGAATATAGCTTCCTTCAAGTAAACAAGCCTGGAACGACAAGAACTTGAAACGAAATTGGTAGGCTCTATTTTGAGTTTAAGAAAACCGAGATGAATTCGATTTGCAAAGACAGAAAAGCTCTTCAACTTTACAAATTCAATAGCGAAATAACAAAGATGTCTTCGACTCTCTTTTTATACGACTTAAGGAGATAAGATCGAATCAGAAAGCAATCAAGAGAATAACATTTTAACTTCTTGATGTAAATATACTTGCAAATAAATAAAAGAAATCTTAAAACACTAGTTCCTAAACACCAAAAGAATAAACGGATAAAACCCAAACATCAAAGCTCAAATCCCAATAAGATGATAATGACACTACATCAATTAGTTTGCATCGGATCTATTTGGAAATTACTAAACCAAAGCCTCTAATTTTTTAACATTGTGCTCTGCCTCCTTTGTTACTTATGATAGTATTTTCAGTCTGTAGTTTTCAGTCTGTAGTTTCTTGTGATTGGAGTATTTATTCCTTATCCATTTGCCCAGAAACTGTTCAAGATACTAGTTCACTTAGGAGTTGATTAGGCTTAGTGGCATATTTGGAGTCTCTTTTTCTAAATGACCCTTTTGCTATATAACGTAAATCTGCATTTGTTGAAAACGGTATATTATCTCTTGACTATCTAACTATTAAAAAGAAGAAAGGAAATGTTCTCAGTTAGGATTTGATCTATTCGAGAAGTACTAAACCAACAGCCTGTGATTTTTAACATTGTGATCTGCCTTCTTTGTAATTTTTGTTTTTTATCCTAGTTGATTTGCTACATCTGAAATCATTTTCATATGGTAATCTATTGTGATTGATTTGAGTATATGTCTCTTGCATTTGGAGTAATTGTTGCTTATTATTTCTCCCTGAAACTTTTTATTTAGAGTAATAGGATCTCTAAGCTCTTTAACCCCAAAAAAGGTGATAGGATCTCTTCACTAAAAGTTTATTTTTAAAAAAATAAAGTATATAAATCAAATATTAAATTTAAATTAATTTAATTTTGAATTTAAAATTTATTAATATAAAATTAATTTAATTTATTTAGATAATGTTTAGTTAAATAATAATAAGTGTATTTTGGTGCTTTTACATTAAAATAATTTATTTCAAAATTTTATAATGTTTTGGATATTTATCAAAATTCTCTTTTTTATTTTTTGGGTATATTTATTTTTATAATAAAATTTTAAAATAATATATGTTTGGCTTATGGGCTGATGGATTCTACTTTTCTATATGATGTCATTTGTTTTGTTTGATAATGCTTTAGGTTAAGTTTTTTTATATATAAAATTAAAGAACTTCCTAAACCTATATCTCACCGTTGTGGCGCACCTTTTAGATAAAAATTATAAAAGGTTTGATTAAATTCTTGATTATTTATGTAGGATTTTATATGCATCAAATCAGAGATCTCGAAATACATTTTAAATGGTATGTAACATTTAAAGAACAGTCAAGATTTTATATTCAATCTACTTAATTTAAATTTGAAATTATTTATATAATTAATTCTTATTTCTGTTATCTATGAATTTCATATGCGTCAAATCAGAAATCTCAAAATTTGTTTTAAAAGATATGTACATTTTAATAACAATCATGATTTTTATATGCAGTCTATTTCTTTTTTACTATTCATATAATTTGTTCTTATATCTGTTATCTATAGATTTTCTCTGACTAACAACTATTTTATTCTTCTTTGCACATGTTTTAATTAAATTTGTTATTTAAGATTGATGCATTGCAGCTTAAACATGGTCGGAAAACCTGTTGGTTTGATTGTCACCGTCGGTTTTTACCACTAAACCATCAAATTGGTTCGTCTCCCCTCACCAGTGTACCTAACAGGGGTAGATCTTGAAGCGCGAATAGGTCATTGGGGTGAACTTGAAACGGTCCCCCGAGGAGGAAATTGGCACACTCCAGCGAATATGCCTGAAGGATGGGGTTCATCATAATTGGCACAAAAAATATATATTTTGGGATCTGCCATACTGGAAAGATCATTTGCTGAGACACAATCTTGATGTTATGCACATTGAGAATAATTTTTTCGATAACATCATACATACCGTATTGAACGTCTAAGGAAGAACCAAAGACAGCGTCAAATCACGGATGGACCTGCTGATATATGTAATAGAATTGAGTTGCATATTGTGAGTAATGGGAAATCCCCAGTTCCGGTATTTCGGCGGGGTGCAAAACAAAAAGCTGCATTGTTTAATTGGATATCATCAGCCGTGAAATTTCCTGATGGGTATGTATCTAATCTGGCTAAATCTGTGGAGAAATGACAAAAGTTTTCAGGGATGAAGAGTCATGATTGTCATATGTTTATGCAACGATTTCTTCCTTTTGCATTTACTGAACTCCTACCGGGACATGTCCATGAGGCACTAGGAGGCATTGGAGCATTCTTTCGTTATCAGCAGATGCTTTCGACAAATTTCCCAATACTGTTGTGCAATTTAGAGAAAATATTCTCACCTGCATTCTTTGATGTTATGGAACATTTACCTATACACCTCCCTCACGAATCAGAACTAGGAGGACCTGTTCAGTTTAGGTGGATGTATCCGTTTGAATGGTTTATGAAGCATTTAAAGGGTAAGGCTAAAAAATTAGCAAAAGTTGAAGTGTCTATCCTGGCGGGAAGTTTGACAGAAGAAAATTCTCATTTCACGTCTTACTATTTTGCTCCAAAGGTTCGTACACGCAAACGGGCTCCAAGACGTTATGACGATGGGGGTGTAGGACAAACTTATGCAGTAGAAGGTGTACCAGATATATTTTCACCGATTGGATGTCTAAGTGGGAAACTAAAAGAAACTTGTTGGTCAAACAAAAAGGACTACCACAACGCACATACATACATCCTTCTGAACTGCGACGAATTGGCTCCTTACGAGAGGTTCTACTGGATTATATGATTATTGGTTACCATATATGCATTGATTACCATATATATATATATACATAAAAAATATTAATTAACAATGTGTGGTGCATGTTTTGCAGCACTTTTGTCAGTCAAGTCCGAGAATGCGTTGACGGTGTTTTAGAAGATGAAATTAACAATCGGAAAGACCAACATTACGCATTGTGGTTAAAAGCTCAGGTCGATCATGATGACATGACATATGCAGTATGGTTTCATGAGTTGTTCCATGGTCCTATATCTAAGATAACTACTGCAGCTATGTATTTCACCCGTGGAATGTTTTCTATACTTACAGTCATGGCATTCAATGGGCAACTACCAACTATGGAGTTTGTGTACGAGTTGAAATGGACTTTTATGAGATCATAAAAGAGATAATTGAAGTGAATACCCTGGATTAGTAAGGATGAAAACTGTTCTATTCAAATGTGATTGGTTTAATCCAACGGTGGGTCGTGGAGTGCGTATTAACAAGTTCGGAGTGGTAGATGTAAACGCCTCACGACGATACAATAAGTTTGAGCCTTTTATCCTTGCATCACAAGCAGAACAAGTCACATTTGTTCCATATCCTCTAGTTTGAAGTACTGGAATTTTATGGTTGGCGGTTATTAAAATTGCTCCAAGAGGTATAATTGATGGTGTAGATCTCTCGCCTATGCAACAAAATGATTGTGTGAACATAACTGAACCAGAGATTGAAGAACGTGTTCTTTTAAATGATCTACGTAATCGACAAATTGAAGATCTCCATGGGGACGACACTGAAGAAGCTGTCGATGAATTTGAAACAAGCAGTGATGAAGGTGATGAGATTGAGGACGACGATGAAGATGATGAACACAATGACATATTCCTGGAAGACGTACCTGAATGCTAAACATAATATTCAGTTTGTCTCATTAAATGTAATTTTAAATGGTTTGGGCAGTGAAATATTGTTAAATAATAGAAAAGTAACTTTTTATTACTTACAAATGTGTAAAAGTGAAAGACAATCAAATTAAGCAAATTTTCAAATGTTGACTTTAGCCCTCATAAATTCGTCGTAAATTCATCGTAACACTCTAACCCTAACCTATAAGGTTTAGCTTTCTCACCTTATACAAATGTTGTTTTGTGTAGTTTCCTGAGGAAACACATTTATTCTAAAAGGAGTTCTAGTATAAGATCCAAAAACTTGTAAATCTATGCTAAACATTACGTCGAATTTACGACGAAATTTCTCATATCGTCGTAACATCGACGCCAAATCTAACCCCTAAATCTTGTAATCATCATTTCTTGGCCTATATGATGGATTTCAAGCATGGGAATTATATGGTTTACAATCTCATAAGATACATATCCGTTATAGACAAGAAAAAAATTTGAAATTTTTTCACATATATATGTTATCAAGTGTTCTTTAAGTACATATATACATTTAGGGAAACATGTCAGAGTTCATCTTAAACATTAGTATATTCATTATTATGCTATATATACTTACCAGAAGTTGTATTGCACACATATACAATGTTTAGTAATGCATGTCGGTACTTGGGTATGTATAAATTTTTTCATTTTATCAAATTTTGAAAAATATATCGTAAATCCGTCGTAATGTTACGACATATTTACGACGATCCTTGGAAACTCAGCCGTTATGGAAAAAAATGATTTATAAGATATCGTCGTAAATTCGTCGTAACATTACGACAAATTTACGATGATTTGCGAGCATTGTTGTAAATCCGTCGTTTAATCCACAGACAACCACGACATATTTATGACGATCCTTGGAAACTCAGCCGTTATGTAAAAAATGATTTATAAGATATCGTCGTAAATTCGTTGTAACATTATGACAAATTTACAATGATTTGCGAGCATTGTCGTAAATCCGTCGTTTAATCCAAAGACAGCCACGTATATTTGTCTTATACGATTTGTGGATCGGTGGATATTATGCGTCGGATTTACGACATTTTCATCGTAAATTCGTCAGCGGATTTACGACGAATATTAAAACTATATATATGGACGCACCCTTCTCCATTTCGTCGCTCATTCCTCCTACTCCTCTCTCTCTCTACCTTTGCCTTCTCTCCTCCGTTTTTCTCCAAGTTTTTCAGGTATTTTTTTTTAAAAAAATTTTTAATATATATTTTTAATATATATGATTATAATTAATATTATTTATAATTAATTTAATTAATATAGGTAAATTAGTTTAGGTTCTAAATTTTTAATAATTAAGTTCAAAATTAGATAATAGGTCCGGAAAATAATTTTAATTAGTATTTGTCTTTTGCAGACGATGCGTCCTCGGAGAACCCACTGCATCAACTTTATGGCGGACGGACATTCCCTATCTCGGACGTCTGCCTCGGGTAATACCGAGATCCTGTCTTTCCTGGAGCCTCCCAGGTTCCAAACACGGCGGCTGAGCAGTCTCCACCACCGCCTCCACCACCACCTCCACCACCGGCACCCGAACCCCTCCCTCCGCATCCGTATGCCCGGTATACGGTGGAGGACCTATTCGCCCCACCAGGACGGGAGAGTTTATGACGTTTGGTGCCGAGAAAAGCGACATCAGGCTCTTATTGGTAAGTGTTTTTTTATTTTTTTTATTTTTGAAATAATTCATTGAATTAATTAATAATATATTACATTTTTGTTTTCTACGTTTGGCTTGGATAATTGTGTCGGCCGTAGCGTTTCCAACACAATTAAGAGCTACTTCGTCGAGCCTCACTACAACTTGAGTAAGGTCTCGCAAGACATTTTCGACACCTGGTACAAATATTTCGCGGTAAATCTCTTTTTCTCATTCTTAATTCTAATTATTTAAATTTTATTACATATAAATTGTTTTAACAATAAATTGTTTTATTTTGCAGCAAAGGTGGAACTAGGACATCTCGATCAACGAGGAGGTCCGGACACAGTTCCGGCTGAAGGCGATGAAACGCCTCGTCAACACCGTTTCCAACTGGAAGCGGACGTGGAAAATAGACGGCGATGACGCAAAGCCGAGTTAGTGACCCCGCACACTTCTGGCCAAGTACCATTTGCGGGAAGACGTCTGATTATGGTAATTAATTTTAAATTATTTAATTTATATTTTTATATAATTTTATATATATTTACTAATGTTTTAATATTTTTTGTAGGCAGAGGAGAACGGAGGATAGCTTCCTCCAATGACGAAGCTCTTCGAAGTCACTCACCGGAAGAAGGACGGGACTTTTGTAGATGCTTGGTCAGAGGAGATCTACAACGAAGCTATGACGAGGATCGCTGGAAGAGAGACCTAGGTCATACCTGACGGTACTATCAAAGTACTTTTGACCGTCCTCGAGCAAGACAAGATCTTCAAAGAGGTATGATTTCAATCCTTTTAATTTAATTACTACTTATCTGTATATATATATATATATATATATATAGTTATGATCTAACGTTTTCATTTTTATTTGTAGGTTTCTCCTAGGAAGAAGGACCGCATCTTATGGATGGGCTCTATTAGAGACTGTCCCGTTATCTCGTCTTCGAAAAACCGCACGTACGAGGATCCGGTTCAACTGCGACAGGAGCTTGCTACAGCCAATTCTGAGATCACAAGCTTACGGGATGAGCAAGTGGTTCAGAAGCAGAAGATCTCTGAGATTAACGGTCTCTTCGACGTCATAGCGGCAGCGGTTCCACAGTTGGTCATCGCAATCCAAGAGAGGCAACGCCGGTCACGGATTCTTGGAGGGGCTTCTTCCGTTCGATCTTCTGATCAGGATCAGACTTCGGCTCCCGTAGTTCAGACGGGAAATGACGGTACAGCGGCTTCCGGCTGACATGCCTTCTCGAGACGTCGATCTCAACCTCGAAGATTTTGATATTGTAGAATTATTTTAATTTTTAAAACATTTTGTTTTTGAATTTTTATTTTAATATATTAATTATTTTTGAATTTATTTTTAATTATAATTTTGATTTATTTAATATTAATTTATTAATTTATTTTAATATTAATTTATTAATTAAATATTGAATTTTCATTAATATTTATTTTTTTATATACGACGTAAAATCATCGTAAAGTTACGTCGATTTTACATCATATATTTTACGACAAATTAACGTTGATAATTTACGACAAATTAACGTTGATCTCTAATAATTTGAACTGTTTTTGATGAAACAAATGTGTTGCGTAATCGTTGAAACGATATTCGTCGTATTTTCGTTGGAAACGATTACGTCGAATTTACGACGAATATTTTCCGATGAAACTACGATGTTTTTTGGATGTTTAAAGTTTTACGTCAATTTTATGATGATTTGGGTTTTACGACACTCGGTGTACGACGAAATACTTTTCGTTGCTAATTTGATGCAAATCGTCCATTTCGTTGATTTTACGTTGATATATTTCAATTTAAAATGCCTTCTTTCTTGTAGTGTTTGGTGTTTTTTGGGAAATTCAATCATTGTACAAAAAAGCATTGTGCTTTCTGGATTGTATATTATATTCAACAAGGCACTTGCTTTAAGTATTTCAAGAAGTATGGTGCAATATTTAAGAAGTGTTAAAATCGATGCTTATCCATCAAATGTTTTTACCGACTTACAACACCGACTTTGTCTATTATTTTATACATTTCCTCTTGCTATAAATATGTGTGTAAAGAGAAGCGAAGCAATAATAAGAGAGATCATTCTCTTCTTCTCTTGTGTTCTCCACTCTCTCTCTCTTCTATACGTTTATATACATATATATATAAACACATATATATACACAAATATTATATTCACCTATATAATATTATATAATATTCAATACGTTATCAGCACAAACGCCTCTCGATCCGATCTAATACCAAATAGGTGAGATCTGTCTTTATACCAGAAATGTGAGATTCACATTATATTAGATCTGTTTATGTTTATATTCTATGGTCGGGATGATAGGTACTGACTTCTCCGAACCGATCGTTATGGAGGCTATGCCTTTACTATCATGATCATATAGCAGATTATGTCTCCTCAGATCAAAAATATGGTTGGTTTGTGATCATATGGTAGTTGACTCCTCAGATCATTACCTCCATATAAAAAAAAATTTCCCGAAGACATTTAAGAAAAGTTCCTGAAGAACTAAGAAAAATATATTATGTCCAGAAGACATACTTGAAAAAAAAAAATGTCCCGAAGACATATATCAAAAAGAAAAAGTTTCAGAAGAACTATATGAAAAATATGTATCCAGAAGATATATAAAAGCGTTCCTGAAGAACTGCTTAATAATTTTCGTCCAGAAGACGATTAACATATATGCTAACTATTTTCATTTTTATTTGTTTCGTTATTTATTTATGTTTAACTATTTAATTTATTTTATTAATACGGTTATAGACATTGAAATATGTCTTTAAAAATCAGAACTTCTGAAAGAGTTAAAGAGCTCTAGAAACTAAAAGCTCCCGAAGAGCTAAAAAGTTCTGAAAATTTTAAAAGTTAAAAGCTCCGGAAGAATTAGGAGCTGCAGAACTTTCATGAATTAAACGCTCCAGAAAAGTTAGAAGGTCTGGAAGAGTTTGCAAAGTTAAAAGTTCTTGAAGAACTAAAATCTCTTGAAGAGAGAAATTCAAAGTTAATAGATAACTCCAAAAGAGCAAAATGCTCCTAATAAATAGAACGCTCCAGAAGAGCTAGATGTTCTAAAAGAAGCACGATGTTCTAAAAGAACAAAACGCTCCAGCAGAGCAAAACATTCTAAAAAAGTACATGATGGAGACATGCATAAAGATGGAAAATTATTTAAGATAGTAAACCTGAAGTTTACTAGTATATAACATAACTGGTTTAAGCCATTCCAGTGTAATAATAGTATTGAGAATTTATGTGGAAAGACCCGAAGTTTTTCACACATAGCATGTCTTGGGACCATCATGAGAGATAAATCACCATTTTTGGTTAAACGATTATTAGATATAATGGTTGGATTTCTTTAAAAGTCCCCCAAATCATATAATAGATCTAAAACCAAAAATCGGTTCAAGATGAATGGGCATGAAAAGCCATCATCTCAAAGAAAATATAAAGAGTCCCACAAAAGGATTTGATGCATAATACAAGGCCCAAAGATGGGTTATTTGGATATGTTTTGGTCCTAAAGTTGGATTCATTTCGAGATGGATGAACTTGAAGTATCATCATCTCGAGGGGGAGAATTAAAGAATCCTATATCAAAGTAGTGGAACATCCTGAAGATTATGTTCACATTTGAAACGAGTTTTATGGATAATTTATAAAGCGATCCAGAAGATTGCAAGATCAACAATGGTGAATTTCTCCATGTTTTGGTATGGAAGAGCTAATGAATGAGATTTCATAAAATGAATTATCATTATGGATCCTCGTATAAATGATTTTGAACCTGAAGTTCAAAGGATAATTCATATGTAAATGCCAGACATACCATGAAAAAAATCTCAATTCTAGCTCAAAATGCTCCAAAAATATGTCCCTGAAGGACGATTTATCAATAAAAAGTCTATGACACGTAAAAGACGTGATAGACTACTTTGGTTCCAAATATAAAATCCTCAAAAATAAAATGAGCAAATATATGTTGAAAAGAGGATGACTCTCCAGAAGAGATCTGTTGATATGGTTAATTATAAAATCATGTACATGAATGATATCATTGATAAAGAGATCTCGATTAACCATGTTATTACGAAAAAAGGGAACCAAAGACAAAATAATTGTTGACATAAAATAAGATAGCACATGATTTGATATGAATGAGGATCATAAATCTACCTCCGTGGATGAGTGTAGAAAGTGAAAATATTGGCCAAAGAGTGAAAAGGCAATCAAGTCTATGCTAAGTTCATATGAAAAATGAGAAATTTTTGGACTAGTAGTCCAAATGTTAAAAGTAATATCAAGTCTGGCAGAAAATGAGCGACCTGAATTGCGAAAGAAATACTCCTTGAAGGATTAATGATATCATAATTATGTTCCCGGGAACTCTACTTGATGAGTATATGTTGCATGGGGTTTAATAGTTTTAGTTAAGGTTAACCACTAGATGGATTAAAGAAAGTGATCTTTAATTTAGTCATAAGATATGATGCATTTTAGAGAAAATTATGTTCATTTTGTTTTGCAGGTATCGCAATTGAATATATCATCTCAAAATATCCCAGCAGAATCATACATATAGAAAAGCTTAGAAGTAAGCATTTATAAAGAAAGTGCTATTTAATCCTCCCTACAAAATATCATGTAACTTGGAAGTACTCCACAAATATTAATGTTCCTGAAGAACAAAATTTTTCGGAGTAAAGTAAATGAACATAAGGTTCTATTTTAAAAAAGGGGGATGCTAAAGGAATCTAAAATTCTCCTGAAGAGAAAGAGAATTAGAGAATAAAATGAAAGGATTCCCGAAGAATTAGCAAAAGATAATGTCTTTGGACTTATGATCATTACACCTGAAGATGTAATGTCATTCAAGACCAAATGGGTCTTTGTTTGAAAATAATGAGAAAAAAAAGTCACAAGATATAAAATTCGGTTTGTGGCATAAAGTTTTTCTCAAAGACCGAAAATTGATGTTATTCGGTCATGGATGTAATCACATTCAGTAATATATTGATAAAAATCCTAGAAGGATCAAAGATGCCTGAAGCATCTAAAATTTTATTTGGTCAAATTGATCAAAAGAAGGGGTTGAAATGAGAAATCTTGGAAAGTTAAGATAATATATTTCATGAAAAGAGCATGACTAACTCGAACTATGGACCAGAAGTCCAAAGATTTGAGGATTATACGAGTTTGTTCACTAAGACTCTACTTATAAAAATTCCCCAAAAAGATGGTGTATATAATTGGAATGCATCTTCTGAAGATGATGTTTCCAGGGAGAAAATTATGATAATATTCGTGGCTGCACTCTTTTTCCCTTATTATAGTTTTTTATCCCAATGAGTTTTTTTCCATGATGAGGTTTTTAATGAGGCAGCAAAATGAAAACGCAAAAGAAACATTTGAAGAAGAATATTTTCAAAAGAAGTATAATAATGCACGTAGATGCATGTTTTTCCTTGCTATGATTTTTATTCCATTGGATTTTTCCATAACGAGGTTTTTAACTGAAATATCAAGAACACGCAAGAAGATATATATCTAAAAAGGAATATACAATTCCAATGATATGACAGTCAAGAATCATTTATCTGAAGAAAATATTTATCCAGCCGAAAGAGAGGCTACTTATCTAAAAGATTTGCAAAAAGAAGAAATTATCTGATGGATAATCAAAGAGGAGTGTTAAAATCGATGCTTATCCATCAAATGTTTTTATCGATTTACAACACCGACTTTGTCTATTATTTTATACATTTCCTCTTGCTATAAATATGTGTGTAAAGAGAAGCGAAGCAATAATAAGAGAGATCATTCTCTTCTTCTCTTGGGTTCTCCACTCTCTCTCTCTTCCATACGTTTATATACATATATATATATAAACATATACATATACACAAATATCTATACTCACCTATATAATATTATATAATATTCAACAAGAAAAAGATTAATTGCAAACCGTCTTTTTTTAGATTGGAAGCATCTAAAAAGTTCATGTTTCTTCCTTTATTATATAAGAAAGGCACACTGTTTTTGGTTTTAGAATAATCCCAAGTTGTATTAAGATTTGGTTCATATTCATTTTAGATTTTTTTCTTGGGGAAAGATACAGAGCCTCCTGAATTGCTGATCCAAGTAAAATTTATATAAATGCTCTATTTAAGTATCTTGAGTTATACAAATCACAAACAGATTAATATTACATTGTTACTGAAACTGAGACTTTAATTAGTCTCTTTTTTGGCAATTATGTTCACAAATGAATTCACAAATTTAAATTAATGATCAAATAAAACCCAAAGTGATACAAATGGCAATCAAAAGGCGTTAACAGGTCTACAAAACTCATATACGGGAAGACACACAACCAATTTAAACAATGGAGGTTAGTATACTAAAAAGATAACTAAAAAAAATTACAAAATACTAAATTACTATTTAATAAAAACAGTACTGACACAAAAAAGTTAATTTATGTTTCTTCTCTAATAAAAGAAAATAAGATTTTTCTTCATCTTCAAATTTCATTTTTTTATAACAATTTTATATGAATTTGAAAAATAGTTTTTAAAATTTACTTTACTTCCTTGATGGATTGCATATTATTTTATATCTAAGTAAATTTGTATTTTAAAAAATATTTTTAATTTAATATTATTTTAGTTTTTTGTTGTTAATGGAAATTTCATACATAGTATCCTTATTCTTTTATATATTTTTTATTAATAATAATGTTAATTTTTAGAAATTTGGTTTAATTTTGAATGTTGATGTGGACCAATAGAATTTTCCTTTTTAATTTTATGTACAATAATATTAATTTCTAGAAATTTTCTTAATTATAAATATTGATGTAGACGAATAGAATTGCCCTTTTTAATTCTATGTGGACATTCTAAGAGGCATTTAGCTTCAATTTTTATCAGTAAATAGGATTGCAACATCTAATCTTTATATTCATGAATCAAAATTTCTCCTTTATATTTGTTATATATGTTAAGACTTATGCGTTGACTTATTCTAATGGATTTTACTTTTCTAAACGGTGTCGTTTGCTTTCTTTAAAAATGTTAGGTTAATTTTTTTCTATATATAAGATGCAGAAACTCTCTAAACCTTTATCATTGCGGCCGCATTTCTTAGATCAAAAACAATGAAAGCTTCGATTAAATTCTTGATAATTTGTGTAGGATATCAGATGCATCAAATCAAAGAACTTGATTCCTTTTAAAAGGTATGTATCATTTAATTTGTTTATTATAACTTAAAAAAGATTTGTAGAATTTGTTCTTGTTTTTGTTAACTATGGATTAGATCTATGAAAATTTTTAGATAAAAATGATAATTTTTATATTTTGTTTTTAGTAGTGAATTCCTGATTCTCCTAACTCTATCCAAAAATGAAAAAGATGATGATGAAGAGTTATAGTTCAGAAGCTCATACTTCTCTAAAGATGGGATGTGAGATTCTAGGAAAAACTTCTGCTGGTGAGCATCTTTATCGCAAAGCCCTCGCTGGAAGGAAAATAGAAGAAAAACGTATTTTTATTTTAACACAGCAAAGGAAAATCGGGTTCTTTATCTCAAACAACATAAGCTTTCCCTAGAATCTCACCATCCCATCTTATTTAAGAAGAATACTGGAAACTGGAGAAGTAGGCTCACCAAATAAGGTTTTTCCATTTCTTTCAACAAAAAATTATAAGTTTTCTCTGTTGTATTGTTTTTTTTTTATTGTTGAGCTGGAGACTGGAAAAATCAGTGGACTAAGATTGGTTTGTTGCGAAGAAAATCAGCTGGTTGATGGTTGGACCGGGTTTTGGTTTTGTACCTGAGGTCAGTTTCCAACAAAGATTGATTCGATTAGGTAAAGCATATATGCCGAGAATGAAGATTCGGCCGGGTTAACCAAAATTGGTTAACAGGAGGAACCGATTAGAGGCCATTATATCGGATTGAACAGGAGGTGGAAGTGGAGGTGGAGGGCGGTTAAGTTAGAGTAAAAGGAGCTGGTCAAACTTTAACCAATTTTAAATGTGGGAGATTCGGTGTGTTTGGGTTTGGTGACGCTGGAGGATTGACTGAAGAAGTTGAACCGAGTCCGGTTAACTGTTGAACAATGGCTCTAAAATCGGTTTTGTTGGTATTATAAACCAAAGCTTGAGGACTTTGTTGTTGATTTTGCTGGGTTGATCTAAACGAAAGTTGTATTAAGATTTGGATAATATTCATTGGTTGTTTAGATTGATTATTGATCCAATTACAGAAGATTTGGATAATATTTATTGGTTGTTTAGATTGATTACTGATCCAAGTAAAATTTATAAAAGATATCCTGTTTAAGGGTTTTGAATTATTCAAATTCCCATCACACACATTAACATTACAGTATTGTTACTGAAACAGAAACTCTAATCTACTCAAAGTGTTTGATACAAATAGCAATTAAAAGACTTTAGCACTCCTACAAAATATCATGTACTGGAAGAACACAAAACCGTTCCAAACAGTTGAAAGAACAAAGATAAACAGATCGATCATTAGTTACTATACTCTTCAACTTCTTTCACAGCCTAACAAAGGGATGATTCGTGAGTGAATGGCTAGACCACCTCTTGTGTACGTCTCTCTCCAAGCATCTGCTCAAAAAATCTATTGCTTCTTTAGACAACCAACCCGGTATACGAGGTAGGCAATCACTGTGACCGATGAGATCGACCCAATCATCGAAACCAAGATCACCATGTTCTCCCCAAATCAATTCTCCGGTTAACATCTCCAAAACCGTACACCCAAAAGCCCACACATCCGTTCCAAAGTCCACAATCCCATGGCTCATAGTCTCTGGAGCCACATACCTCGCAGTGCCTCTCCTATGACCGGTTCCGTCACCGTACTCTATCGACCCTTTCTCCATAGCTAAACCGAAATCTCCAATCTTGGTCAAATACCCATTAGCTCTTAACCGGTGATCGGTAGGGCAGAGAAAGAGATTCTCCGGTTTAATGTCGCAATGGATGATGTTTTGATCGTGGATGTATCTGAGTCCAGACAAGATATCTCTAGCGAAAAGCTTGACGTCTGACTCAAGTAACTCTCCGTGATTATCCTCGATCAAGTCCGCGATAGTTTGGCCTGAGCAATACTCGAGTATCAGATTGTATTGTTCATGAAGATCATTCTCCTCACGTGCGATCTCGTCGCCGAAGCAACGGACGATGAACGGAGATTGCAAACGGGTTAAGATCCTTCCTTCGTCCATGAGGCTAGAAGCTCGTAAAAGCTCTGCACTTTTGATCGCTCTCTCTGTTTTGTCTTTGTCGTTTACACTTGTAGCTAGATAAACAGAACCGTAAGTGCCTCTTCCAAGTAATTGAGTTTTGACCCACGACGACAAATTTCTTACTCCTCTGTCGTTGGTTAAGGCGGTGGCGGCGGAAGATTTGAGAACGGCGGTTGAAGGTTCTTTGATTATCTCTTTGATACTCTTCCTTTTCTTCTTCTTCTTCTCCTTCTTCATGTTTTTCAAAGGCTGTCGAGTAAATCTTGGATTTTTCTTAGCCATCTTCTTTCGTAGATGGAGAATTATTTTGTTGTACAATTTCTTGTTGGTGATCTCGAGGCCGTTGCAAGAGACAACGACTGGGCTTGAGAATCGATTTTTATCAAAAGACATAGATCTCTCCATCTTTCGCACCTCTTACTCTGAGAATTTCTGCGATACTAAAACGATAGGAAGGAGAAAGAAGGAAGCGAGAGACTCTCTGTTGACTTGGGAGTCGAGTTTTTCCTTTTATGCTTTGTGTGTGTGTCTCTGTTTCAATTAGGGCAAAACCTAATAATTAAATAAGAGGTTCGGTGATGTACTTTGCAATCATTGATTTAGGCGCGTCTGGTAAAAGGTTTTCCAATTTTTCAACTTTTTTTGTTCTGTACTAAAATAAAAAATACATGCATGTGTTTTTATTTTATATTTTGGTTGAATATATTCTTATTGGCTGTTGTAAGAAAGAATATTGGTGATCGCAGATCGAATATTGTACAAATCCACTAGAACAGTAATTAATTAAGATGATGACTTGTATCTGGTGAAAAAAGCAAACAATAATGAAAAAGGATGATCTTGAGATCGATGATTTTGTCTTCAATGCATCCTCATGAGAGAAGCTTACGATTCATCGTGGGAGAAGGGACGACTCAGATTCGATTTGAGTGATTTTGTCTTCAAAAGTGTCGAAGTAGCGATCAAGACTTTTGAAAATTTAGCAGAACATCTGCTTGCAATGCAAAAGAAAAGCCTAAAAGCTAAATCGGTAAACAATAAAGAGAAACAAAGACACAAACAAACATCAATCCTCCATATAAATTTGGTGCCGTATTTGTCTAGAAGCTTAGCATGTAAGTCACCAATGTATGTCGATTTGGCCTGCTCATTGATTAGGACATTATTTTCGACATTCACCGGAAATATTTGAGGAACTGGCTCGATATTTTCACTGTTTTATCAATGAAAAGGGGCTCATACATGCCAAAGCGAGCCTGTGAAGCACCCAGCAAGACGAGGAAGACAAAGAGGAAAAGGCTGATATTTCCGAATCGAATGAACATACTTGAAGTAAGGTTAGAGCTTGTTTCTCTAAGACAGAGATCACATAGAAACGTGTTTATATAATAAGATATGTTGTAATATCCTTTTTCTACTAGGGAAGTGTTTTAAAATATTTATCAGAGTTATTTCGCTATGTTTTTGGGTTTGGAATTTTGTAGACAGGATATGACGACGCTCAGTTTATCACAAGTTTTTTTTTTTTAAAAAAAATCTTTAGTCACTTAACCCCGAACTAAATTAAATATAGTCTCTTTTTTTGCCGTCTGAAAACTTTATTATTGTGAGAAAAACAATCGATAGTTTGATACAAGGGAAAAAACAAAGGAGAGCAAAAGCTCAAGCCATAAAGAGCATTAAACTCCTCAAATAAGGATAAGTAGATGCATAATATCACCTCACGCAAACGATCGTGAGGCCAAGAAGACAGAAAAAAAAGAGTTAAATGTAGTCTTAGTTTCTTACTAGGTGATGTACATACTACATTGTTAACTCTATTAACCTGACCTCTAGATCATTAAGAACCTGAGAACACTAATCAAAAACATGAAAACATCCTAAAACACATAAAAAGAAAAGAAAGAGAGAATATATACAAGGGATAACATGAGAATGTGTCTCAAGAGCATTTTGTTTAGAGTCTCTAAGTTTGACTTTTCATACAACCTTAGACAAGAAGAGGATCACAAAGAGAAAGTGAGACCACCTCCTCTTTGGATTCATTGCCTAGGTAAGGTCTGAGCCTTGTCCATTCACCACAAACTTTTCTCCATTCTTGTTTTCCAACACCACTGCTCCATAGGATCTAACTTCTCTGATTCTGAATGGCAATGTCTTCTCTTGTGCAGTTTTTATGTCAAAGTTCAAGAGTTTAACTGTAAGATGGCAAGCTTTACCATATACGAAGTTGAATGGTGTTGTCTATATTGGTGTCTTGAATATAATCATATAAGCCCATATATAGTGCATCATCAAGTTTGTTGGATCAATCTGAGGTCTAGCAATCTTGGAGAAGTCCTATATAAACCTCCTACAGATGCCTGCATGGCCCAAGAAGCTCCTCACAGCTTGGTGCCTCAAAGCTCACCATCATTTCAATTTTTGGCCTTGTCTACTTCTATCCCTTTCTCTGAGTTGAAAAGAAAAACCATGTCTCCATCCTTGAGAATGCTCTTGTCATGGAAAACTGATATATTCATAATTTTACTTGTTTGGCATGCATTTTAGTCATTGTTTACTGTCCCATGGCGGATCTAGAAAAAAATTTAGTTGGGGGGATAAGTTTATAAATAGGGGGAAAAAAATAGTTTGGGGCAAATATTTTTTTTCTTATCATTAAATTTAAAAATAGTTAGATTAAATACATATAAATATTTAAAAATTAAAAAAGAGTAGGGGGCACGTGACCCCGTCAGTCTCCCTCTACTTCCGCCTCTGGTCCCATGTATGCATATTAGATAGTTTTTTTTAGTGTTTTCTCTTTGTTTTTAGCTTATATAGGAAATTGCATTAGGTCCAAGAGAGTCTTGCATATTTGGAGTGATTATCAGGTACTTTGGATGTATTTGGGAGCAAAGGAGATGAGACAATTGAAGAAAGTGTTGAAAAAGATGAAAGAGAAAGAGAAACCAGTCAAAAAGAAGTTATCGACCAAAAAGCTTACCGCAGACAGCTTTTCTCGGTTAAAGACCTTACTGCAGGTCATGTTTCTCAGACAAAATGCCTACCGCGGTAAATGTTTCTTGGCCAATTTCTTTAGCTGCCAACAAGCATCAAAGATCGATCGGGACAAAGGACTTCTACTTCGAATTGGCCTCCGATTCATCAACAAGATTTTAGAGGGTCGAGCTACCTTTCCAGTGAAGCTTGAATCAGCCCATCCGAATCAGTGGTCAGAAAGTTATATCCGTTTGAACGTGCACCAGTATCTCAGCCGGAATTCGGACAAAAGCAATACGGCTAAAAGAACTGATAACACCTGATTTTTACCACTTTTGTGGATCACTATTAATATCTTATGCAGGTGTTTTCACTCAGTTTTAAAGGTTTTTAAGTGATTTTCATGTTTTAGAATCTCAAAAGAGTTTTCAGGATATTTTGACAAAAGGAATGCACTTGGCCGCAAAAAGCATAACTTTGGATAAATTCAGACTGTCGGAATTTTGATAACAATAGAGGCCTTCCCACCGTCTGATCATCCTCACATTTTGACACAACGTATAGGGACAACCAGCTTTCCAATGCAAGTAGAATCAAAGCAATCCAACGGTTAGATCTCCAGATATGGTCGATTCACTGAAGGCGTATCAACACAGTCAGAAGCTCACACGCGGCCAAAACATCATTTACCAGGGGTGCGAAATTTTAGACCGCGAGGAGCTAAATTCCGAGCCTCAGAAGCCCACTTTAAAGCCCAAGTCACTCCTATCACTCTTCCTGCAAGTCCTAGGTGTTCTAGATGACCCAAGATATTATATAAACCCCTCTTAAGTCATTTAGAAGGGTGTGCTACATTTTTCACCAGGAACCCTAGAAGAGAGTCACGCCTAGAAGAGGAGCCACCAAGAGGGGCACCATCGGCCCTTCTGCTTCAATCTGTTCTTCGTTTCTAACCTTTGTCTATTTCATTTCTCTGAAATTCTAAATACTTTTGTGATGTTGAACTCAACTATGTCTGAGTAATTTCCCAGTTGGGTTTTTAAGGGATTTTTCAAAGGGAATTTCATGTCTTGATTATATATTTCATTCGATTTAGGGTTTTAATCTTCTAAGAGTCCTTCGTTTATTCTTGTTCACTATGCTGTTTCTGTTGCTAGCCACTTAGAAATTGATCTCAGTAATTGGAGCCACGAGAGTGTTATATCGCATTACCAGACCTAGAAGTGATCGAGCGAAATCACTATAGGAGGCGAAAGCTACTTATAGAGAATCGCGAGCGTGGATGAATTCTGTTTTTAATGCATGATCTTATTCCCAGCATGAGAGCGAGAGTTAATTGCTGTGTTGAGTGATTTGTTGATTAGGGTGGCAAGAGTTGACTAATCATACTTGTGTCTATACGAGTTCGGGATCCTCTCTAGATGATTACCTTTATGGATTTGTTTGCCTTTTGATCAGTTCATGAACCCCTGCGAAAACCCTTTAAACCCAGCGTTTGTTCCCTATTGTTTTACAACTTGTTTATTTCGATTGCTTTTAGATTTAATGACACCAAAACCAAAAATCCCCATTTTGCTTATTCTACTAGTCTTAAGTTTTGATTGATTCGTACTGAAAGCTCAAAATATATGTGGTTCGACCCCTAAGTACTACAGCGTACATTTGTGCACTTGCAGATATTTAAGGTTATAAATTTAAAACGTGAAGCTAGAAGTAACCCTTGATTCTCTTAGCATCAAGTTTTTGGCGCCGTTGCCGGGGATTTTTGTTCCTTTCGTTGCGAATCTCTGCTTAATTCTGTAGAACTCTTTCTAATTTTTATTTTTCTTTGCCATTTCAGGTATTTTTTTCGATGAGGGGTCAGGAGCATATCCTTGATCCTCTCGCTGAAGAGGACTTTTTTCTAGATGGTGATCCATCCGATGATGAGCTTAATGACCCAATCGATGATAGCAATGAATCGATTGAAGAACCTAAACATGCCAGGAAGGGAGACCAGATGATTAGAGAATATGATGAATCACACAAACTTTTTGCAGATAGGCGAGCGATTCGGCCACCTTTGCCTAAGGATGGCGACTCTGAAGCTAAGGTACAATACATTAGCTATATCAAAAAGTACAATGGTTTTCCTCCAGAACACCCAATAGATCACATTGAAAACTTTGAAGAACTGCATGTGTTCAACCATAATGAGAAATACTGATTATCATATGTGCGTCCTTTTTCCATTCTCTCTAACTGGTAGAGCTACTAAATGGCTTAAAACTTTGCCACCTGCCTCCATAAGAACGTGAAAAAGTGTAGAGAGGCTTTCCTAAGTCACTTTTACACCAGAGATCGTTCAAATCTCTTAAGGGACAAGATCCAAAAATTTCAGCAGGAGGACACAGAAGACCTCTATGACGCCTGGGAAAGATTCAGAGACTACCAAAGAGATTGTCCACACCATGGTTTCTCCAAGGAACGCTTAATGACCATTTTCTACCTTGAAGTTTATGAAGAACTGAAGTTTTCTTTTGATACCTCCAGCAATGGAGACTTTTCCACTAGATCTGTAGATGAGGCTCACGCCTGTATCACTAATCTAGCTGGAAGTATCAGAAATAGAAGACTTCTTACCAAATCTAGATGTCCTAAGATCGAGGAAAAAGAATCATCTGTTAATAAAGATTGCCTAGATCAGATTAGGGAAGACATCCAGAAGATCCTTAGTGTGATTGATCCGATTCATAATTCTGATGATAGAAGTAAACATAACAAGCCCTACATTGAAAAGATGAACAACTTTGAGGTGGAGAGGAATTTCCAAACTCAGGAGATGACGCAAACTACTGATGTTTACCAGATTGAAGAGGCTGAGCAGAACCAACCCACCAGGGGTGGGAGTCTCTCAACCGCGGAAAAACTGATCTTCACCGCGGGTGGGAAGCTTTTGGCTGTAGCCAAGAGGAGTTTCACCGCGGTTCAGAATACTTCAACAGCGGCCAGCCTGATTTTTAACCTCTTTCCAACCTGCTTTCGAGCAAAGCCAATCTGATCAATCTAATTCCACATTTCCTCCTTATTATCCTTTTTCCAAAATTGAAGAGCTTAAAAAAAGGTTAATAGACTCAAAAAAGGAGATGTAGAGTCACTCAAAGAAGAATGATGATGCTATTAACAAGCTCTCCACCCTTTTTCTTCTTCAGATTAGTGATGAATCAAAGGTGGCGGATTCTTCCGTTAATGATCTTGATTAACCTTTTCTGAAAGAATAAATGAATTGGAGACCTCTGATCACTTAAAAGCAATCATCCTCAGAAGTGGTTTACCTTACAAGGAACCAGATGATCGAGCAGTTAAATGTGAGATTACCTTTCATTGAAGCATGTGCAATGATACCTGCTCTTAGGAAATACATGAAGGGCATTCTAACAAATTCTTTAGCATTAGAAGAAGGCGTTATGATGATAACTCATGAACATAGTTTCATCTTACAAAACCATGTCCCCTAGAAGAAAGAAGATCCTGGAAGTTTTGTACTCTCTTGCACGATTAGGAATATGAGTTTTCAGCGTTGTCTATGTGATTTGGGATCGAGCATCAAGATGATGCCTCTCTCAGTTGCAAGACGTTTAGGATATCATACTTTTCAGCCCACAAAAATCTCTCTGATTCTTGCCGATCGATCAGTCGGACGACTAGAAGGAGTCTTGGTTGATGCAGTCATGATTGGAGAAAACTATATTCCGACTGATTTCGTAGTGCTTGAATTAGAAATAGAACCAAAGGATCATCTGATACTCGGTAGACCTTTCCTATCAACTGCAGGAGCAATAATCAATGTTCCGGAAGGGAAGATAGACCTCCATCTAGGGAGTCTGATTATGCAGTTCGATATGAACAAAAGTCTTGAGAAACCCACTTTAGATGGCGGGCTTTGTCGGGTTGATGAACTTGATGTAATTACTGAGGAAGTTTATAAGGAAATCCTTCTTGAAGATCCTTTAAAAATTATCCTCACCACCACAAATGATGATCGCAACCTGCTTGAAGAAGTTTCGAAAGGATGTGTGCAAATGCTTGATAAGGCCAAGGATTATGCAAAACTTGTGAACTATCTCGACCTGATTGAGGAAACTCACATCCCTACCCCTCCAAAAGATACCTTAGCAGCTATAAACGACCCATGGAGCAAGCTCAAAGCTCCAAAAGTCGAACTTAAGCCTCTTCCTGATGGACTCAAGTATCCTTTCCTTGGCCCAAACTCAACTTACCATGTCATCATAAATTCTGGCCTAAGTAGGGCTGAAACTACTAAGCTGCTAAATGAGTTAAGGAAGCATAGGAAAGCCATAGGTTATTCTCTTGATGACATACAAGGAATCTCTCCAGACCTCTGTATGCATACGATAAATCTTGAGGACAATGCCAAGAATTCGATTGAAAGCCAAAGGAGATTGAATCCAAACCTTATGGTAGTAGTAAACAAGGAGATCATGAAACTTTTGGAAGCAGGAGTCATATTCCCTATGACAGCACTTGGGTTAGTCCAGTGCATGTTGTCCCAAAGAAAGGAGGAGTAACTGTTATCAAAAATGACAAGGATAAAATGATCGCTACAAGAACAGTGACGGGACATCGAATGTGCATCGATTACCAAAAACTGAATGCAGCAACTCGGAAAGATCATTTTCCTTTACCCTTCATTGATCAAATGCTAGAAAGATTGGCAAATCACGAATATTACAGCTTTCTAGATGGTTATTCTGGATTTTTCTAAATTCCAATTAGACCGGAAGATCAAGAAAAGACGACATTCACCTGTCCATACGGAACTTTTGCCTATTGGTGAATGCCTTTCAGATTGTGTAATGCACCTGCAACCTTTCAGCGGTGCATGATGTATATTTTTACTGAATTCATCGAAGATTTCATGGAAGTCTTCATGGATGATTTTTCCGTGTATGGATCCTCTTTCGGCAAATGCTTGGCAAACTTAGGAAAAGTTTTGCAGCGCTGTGAAGATAAGCATCTTGTCCTGAACTGGGAAAAATATCACTTTATGGTCCGCAAAGGAATTGTGCTTGGACATAAAATATCTGGAAAAGGTATTGAAGTTGATAAAGCAAAAATTAAAGTCATGACTAGCCTACAACCTCCAACTAATGTGAAAGGAATCCGAAGTTTCCTAGGGCATGCCAGATTCTATAGGCGATTGCTAGACCTCTCGTCTGCTCTGCAAGGAAACAAACTTTGAATTCGATGATGAGTGCTTGGCAGCATTTCATAAGATCAAAAATGCCATCGTTTCCGCTCCATTAGTCCAACCACCCGATTGAAAACAACCATTTGAAATCATGTGTGAAGCAAGTGATTTTGCTGTTGGAGCTGTGCTTGGTCAGCGGAAGGAAAAGAAACTGCACGCAATTTACTATGCGAGTAGAACTCTGGATGAAGCTCAATGCAATTACGCAACTACGGAGAAGGAACTTTTAGCTGTTGTTTTTGCATTTGAGAAATTTCGATCTTATCTTGTCGGGTCTAAGGTCATTGTTTATACCGGCCATGCTGCAATCAAATATCTCAAGTATAAGAAAGATGCCAAACCAATGCTGACAGATGGATACTCCTGCTGCAAGAGTTTGACATCGAAATTCGAGATCGGAAAGGAGCAGATAATGGAGTAGCAGATCATCTTTCTAGAATTCGAGTGGAAGAGAAACTTCCTTTGAATGATAGTTTGCCAGAAGAAAATGTCTACTCTATGGAGACTATACTTATTTATACCTATTACCTTGAAAGAAAAGCCATCTCAACCTCCTATATGGCGGTCAGATGCATTTGACACCCCATGGATTAGACATATAGCAAAATACTTAGCCGCAGAGATCGAACCTCCACAATTCGTTGGCTATAAAAAGAAAAGAGTTTTAATGGAAATCCGACACTATTTCTGGGATGAACATTTTCTCTGTAGAAGATGTGTAGATGGTTTATTCAGAAGATGTGTTGCCGAAGAAGAAATGGAAAGAATACTGTTTGGATGCTATAAGTTCAGCATATGCAGGACATTTCGCAACCTACAAAACAGTTTCAAAAGTCCTTCAAGCAGGATTTTGATGGCCTACTATGTTCAAAGACATTCACGACTACATCTCGCGCTGTGATTCGTACCAACGAATGGGAAACATAAGTAAGAGGAATGAGATGCCCCAGAACTTCATTCTTGAAGTCGAAATCTTTGATGTATGGGGATTGATTTCATGGAAACTTTCCCAATTTCTTTTGGAAACCAGTACATCTTAGTAGAAGTAGACTATGACTCTAAATGGGTAGAAGCAATTGCCAGCCCTACTAATGATGCAAAAGTGGTTATAAAGCTGTTTAAATCGATCATCTTCCCTCGCTTTGGAGTTCCCCGGATTGTGATAAGCGATGGAGGATCCCATTTTATCAACAGAGTCTTCGAAAATCTGCTCAAAAAGAATGGAGTGACGCATAAAGTTGCATTTCCATATCACCCTCAGACCAGTGGACAAGTGGAAATCCCTAACAGGGATATAAAGTTAAGTCTGCAGAAGACAACAGGAGTGAATCGCAAGGATTGGTCTGAAAAACTCGACAATGCACATTGGGCCTATCGGACAGCATACAAAAGCCCCTTAGGGACCACGCCGTTCAATCTTGTTTACGGAAAAGCATGTCACCTTCCTGTAGAGCTTGAGTACAAAACACAATGGACTATTAAGGAGATGAACATGAACTTTAAGGCAGCTGGAGAAAGAAGAATGCTTCAAATGCACGAATAGAAGAAATCCGCCACAATGGCTACAAAAATTCTAAGATATACAAGGAAAAGACGAAGGCATATCACGACAAAAGGATAATACATCGATCCTTTTCTCCAAATGACAGGGTTCTTCTTTTCAATTCTTGCCTTAAGCTTTTTCCAGGGAAGTTACGATCAAGATGGCCTGGACCTTTCACAGTTAAGGAAGTCAAACCGTATGGAGCACTCATCCTTTGGGGCAAGAAGGGAGACACATTTGTCGTTAATGGACAGCGTGTCAAACCATACCTTGCAGAAGAAGAAGGAAGATAAGAAATGCTCTTGGCAGATCCACCAGGATAAAGCATCATCAAAGTCAAGCTAATGACTTAAAGCAAGCGCTTAGTGGGAGGCAACCCACCTGGTATTCTACTTATTCCCTTTGATTTGCATTTTCTATCTTTGCTGCTTTGTTTTTGTCTTCTGTTATCTCAGGTTTTCAGGCGAAGAACAAATAAACGGTGAACAGAAATCACAAACAGGAAACCCATCATGAACCGCGGAAAACACATCTCCATGTAAGTACACCTAAACATTCCACATTTCAGTCGATCATTATCCCATCCTCTCACGGATTTTTCACACCGGAGGTAGTCTGATTTAAGTCTGGGAGAGGATGTTCATCCTTTAATAACGAAATTTTAGTTTGTTTTGAGTTTGTGTCTCATAAAAAGTTTTTAAAAGGTTTTCAAAACAGGAACGCCAAAAACAAAACCATATGCTTCTAGACTTTACATGCAAATTCCTTTTTGTGGTTAGTCCTAGACTAGGCGGTAGCTAAAGTACTTGCACTACGAACTCCCACCAATGGATTTCTATTCACGGAGAGCTTTTCTACCAGGAATCACTAGCTCATTTTACTTGAACATAATCTTGACATATAATTTTCTCATCATTGATTTTAACAGGCATCATGATACACATCTAGGACATCTTCACCTTATTGTTACCACTCTTTGTTGTCCTAAATAGCCAGTACATCTTTAGCTGGTATCACACCCTTTACCCCAAAACCATAATTTCAAAACTTCATGCATTCTCTCTTTAGCTATTTTCGCAGATATGTGCAAAAACGCCGGAGAGGGAGGAACAACATAGTTTTCAGTCACTCAGGAGAAAGACTGAAGAAATTGGGGAAAGAGGAGCATCGAAAAGCTTGAACTTAAAGGTAAATTTAGTTTAGAAGCATGGTCACTGAGATACTGTTTTTTTCCTGCGTTTTTCAAACCTTTTTCCTAACTTTGATTTTTATTTGGAGACAAACAAAGGTTTAAATCTGGAGGAGTTGATAACACCTGATTTTTACCACTTTTGTGGATCACTTTTAATATATTATGCAGGTGTTTTCACTCAGTTTTAAAGATTTTTAAATGATTTCCATGTTTTAGAATCTCAAAAGAGTTTTCAGGATATTTTGACAAAAGAAATGTAATTGGGAGCAAAAATCATAACTTTGGATAAATTCAGACCATCGGAATTTTGGTAACAGATAGAAGCCTTTCCACCGTCTGATCATCCTTAAATTTTGACACAAGATAGAGGAGACAACCAGTTTTCCAATGCAAATGGAATCAAAGCAATACAACGGTTAGATCTCCAGATATAATCGATTCACTGAAGGCGTATCAACACAGTTGAAGCTCACCCGCGACCAAAACATCATTTACCGGATGTGCGAAATTTAAGACCAAGGGGAGCTAAATTCCGAGCCTCAGAAGTCCAATTTAAAGCCCAAGTCACTCCTGTCATTATTCCTTTTAGCCCTAGGCGTTCCAGATGATCTAAGACACTATATAAACCCCTCTTAAGTCATTTAGAAGGGTGTGTCACGTTTTTCATCAGGAACACTAGAAGAGAGTCACGTCTAGAAGAGAAGCCACCGAGAGGGGCACCATCGGCCCTCCTGCTTCAATCTGTTCTTCGTTTCTAACCTTTGTCTACTTCAATTTTCTGCAATTCTAAATACTTTTGTGATGTTGAACTCAACTATGTCTGAGTAATTTCCAAGTTGGTTTTTTAAGGGATTTTTCAAAGGGATTTTTATGTCTTAATTTTATGCTTCATTCGATTTAAAGTTATAAATCTTCTAAGAGTCCTTCGTTCATTCTTGTTCACTATGCTGTTTCTATTGCTAGCCGCTTAGAAATTGATCTCAGTAATTGGAGCCACAAGAGTGTTGTATCGAAATCGAGCGAAATCGCTATATGAGACGAAAGCTACCTATAGAGAATCGCGAGTGTGGATGAATTCTATTTTTAATGCAAGATCTTATTCGCAGTATGAGAGCGATAGTTAATTGCTGTGTTGAGTGATTTGTTGATTAGGGTGGCGAGAGTTGGCTAATCATACTTGTGTCTATTCGAGTTCAGGATCCTCACTAGATGATTACCTTTATCGATTTGTTTGCCTTTTAATCAGTTCATGAACCCCTGCGAAAACCTTTTAAACCCAGCGTTGGTTCCCTATTGTTTTACAACTTGTTTATTTCGATTGCTTTTAGATTTAGTGACACCAAAACCCAAAACCCCCCATTTTGCTTGTTCTACTAGTATTAAGTTTTGATTGATTCGTACTGAAAGCTCAAAATCTCTGTGGTTCGACCCCTACGTACTACAGCGTACATATGTGCACTTGCAGATATTTTGGGTTATAAATTTAAAACATGAAGCTAGAAGTAACCCTTGATTCTCTTAGCATCAAGAACTAGTCGAGCGAAGGCCTTTCTTTTAGAGACAGCCTCAGAACCCTTCATCAAAGTTGAAGATGCTTAGTCACCTGTCCTATGGAGTGGAATAAGGGAATCTGGATCAGTGGGTCGAGAGATACACCAGTTTAAACGCATGGATGTCAATCCCGAGCAGTTTACTCTCTCAGCATGGTTTTTGGTGCAAGTGCAAAACCATGCACCGACTTGGAAACGTCCCGATTCAACAATGAAGACCTTCTTCGGACCATTCATCAAGTTGGTGCTACGACTTGGAGCGACCCAAAGCACCAAAAGCTCACCTTTCACCAAAAGCATGCAAAGGTGTTTCTTAGGTGCAACGAAGATAATGACTAACTGTTGGAGCATGCACCGAGTTCTTGCAACGACTCTTTCAACCCGGTGCACCAAGGAACAACACCCTTTGGCGCCTGCACCTACTTCTTGCACTGGTTCAAGATTGACTCGGTGCAAAGCCAAACTTCTTGCACCGAGATGATGCTACGAGATGGAAACAAGCCAGTTCAGCCTCCGAATGAACCAAGATTCTTACTACGACATGCTGCACCTGGTGAGAGAAGTTGGTGCACCAGATATGAAGAGCCCTCGGACGTTGCACTGAGTTGAGGCTACGACCTGAACCAAACCGATGCAACACCAACACCAAAGCTATAGCATGCTACTAAAAGTCTGATTGATGTTAAAACTGTAAAAGCCTTGCAACAAAGGAATTTCAAAATAAAAGAAAATATCATAATTAATTAATTAATTTTTTTTTTGATAAACTATACATAGATCTAGAAAGAGTTTTGAATAATTCTTGAGAAGAAGAAAGAGAAAAAAAAACTATTTAATTTATTTATGGCAAAGTCTCTATTACGAGACATTTTAAATAGGAAAAGAATAAATAAAAAGGTTGTACAAACTTAAATATGAAAAAGAACATTTGTCTAAAAAATGTGAAGACTGTTTATGTATTCTATAACCTTAAAAATCTCAAGGCCAAGCAATTCCTATATCTTAAGTTTTCTTCTTTAACTCGAGTTTTAACCCGGGAATTGAAATTAGCATGGCTCTTACATGAGATAAGTTATATTGGCATATTCTGCACAGTTACATGATATGAGTTACGTTATATTGTCATTTGCTTCTTTCTCCAATATATTTTGGGCCTTTGGTTGATTAAATATGGGGAAACAAACATGTATTGATCAAAGATGTGATTTTGAGTCATCAATCAATCACGTACTGTCTGTATATTTTGCCTCTCCTTTCTTAGCTTTTAACGTTTTGGGTCTCTCTTTGGAAATTTAATGATTGTAAGTCACTGTGTTTTTTTTGTTTGTATGTTCCAACTCTAAGTATGGTGCAATTTTTAAGAATAAGACTAAGTTCACCTTTTAAAACTAATTGCAAAAATGTTTTACTAAGAATGGACTATTTTTGGTTTTATAAAAAATCTCAAGTTCTTTAATTTTCTTGTAATCATATATGATATGATATTTAATATTATTTGGATTTTTTTTCTTGAGGAAAGTTACAACACTCGTGACTATTGGTACTAAGTATAATTTATGTAATTATTTTTTTAACATTTGTGAACTAGTTACCCATTAACAGTACATTGTCATTAAAAGAGAGAATCAGATCTCTTTTTTGACAATTATGTTTATGATTGGTTCTGAAAATTAAATAGACCTCAAAGTGAGACAAATACCAATTAGAAGACTTTACCAATCTTACAAATTATAATATTTTGGTTTCTTTTAACATTGTTGCTATGCCTCCTTTTATATGTTAAGAAGGAAAGATGAACACTGAAAGTATTTGCATTGTAGAGTCTCTCATAAGAGTCTCTTATCTATACAAATAATAATAAATTAAATAGTTATATGTAATATACATGGAGTCTAAAAAGTATTGGAATATCCTTTCAAAAATTTGAAAGATTCTCTCAAACTTTTTTGAAAGACTCTTATACTTAAATATTATTATTTATTATTTTAATATTTTTTATATATGAGAGACTCTTGTAAGAGATCGATCTTAATACAGATGCTCTAAGATTGTATTGCAACATCTAATCTTTGTATTCATGAATCATATGATTCTTCCTTTATATTTGTTATGTTTAGACTTATGCGTTGACTTATTCTAATGGATTCTACTTTTTTATACGGTGTCGTTTATTCTCTTTGATATTTTTAGGTTAATTTTTTCTATATATAAGATGCAGAAACTCCTTAAATCTATATGTTATCATTGCTGCCGTATTTCTTAGATCAAAAATTGTGAAAGCTTCAATTAAATTCTTGATAATTTGTGTAGGATTTCAAATGCATCAAATCAAAGAACTCGATTCATTTTAAAAGGTATGTACCATTTAAAGAACAACTATAGATTTTTTTTAATATTCAATCCATTTATTATATTTAAAAAAAAATGTGTGATTTGTTCTTATTTTTGTTATCTATGGATTCTCATACTACCAGTTATTGTTTTCCTGTTTCCACATTTTAAAAAAAATTGTTAATGTTTTATTTGATTACTAGCGGTTTATGGTTAAATCCATGAAATTTTTTAGATAAAAATTAAATAATGATAATTTATATATTTTGTTTTTAGTAGTGAATTCGTGATTTTCCTAATCTCTATCCAAAAATGAAGAATATGATGATGAAGAGTTGTAGCTCAGAAGCTCATACTTCTCCAAAGATGGGATGTGAGATTCTAGGAAAAACTTCTGCTGGTGAGCCTCTCTATCACCAAGTCCTCGCTGGAAGGGAAATGGAAGAAAATCGTAATTTATTTTGCCACAACATTGGAAAATCGAATTTTTTTATCTCAAACAACATAAGCTTTTCCCAGAATCTCACCATCCCATCTTATTTAAGAAGAATACTGGAAACAGGAGAAGAAGGCTCACCAACATAAGGTTGCTCTGTTTCTTACAATACAAAAAAAAAATCATAAATTTTCTCACTTGTATTGTTTTTTTCTTTAATTGTGGAGCTGGAGACTGGAAAATCAGTGGACTAAGATAGGTTTGATGCGATGAAAATCAACTGGTTGATGGTTGGACTGGGTTCTGGTTTTGTACCTGAGGTCGGTTTCCAACAAAGCTTGATTCGATTAGGTAAAACATATAGGCCGAGAATGGAGATTCAACCGGGTTAACCAAAATTGGTTAACAGAGGGAACCGATTCAGAGGCCATTATATTGGATGGAACAGGAGGTGGAAATGGAGGTGGAGGGCGGTTAACTTAGAGTCAACGGAGCTGGTCAAACTTTAACCAATTTTGAATGTGGGAGTTTCGGTGTGTTTGGGTTTGGTGACGCTGGAGGATTGACTGAAGAAGTTGAACGGAGTTCGGTTAACTGTTGAACAATGGCTCTAAAATCGGTTTTGTTGGTATTATAAACCAAAGCTTGAGGATTTTGTTGTTGATTTTGCTTGGTTAATGGATCTAAAATATTATTAAGATTTGGATAATATTTATTGGTTGTTTAGATTGATTACTGATCCAACTAAATTTTATAAAAGATATCCTGTTTAAGGGTTTTGAATTATTCAAATTCCCATCACACACATTAACATTATAGTATTGTTACTGAAACAGAAAATAGCCGGTCAAACATAAACCAATTTTGAATGTAGGAGTTTCGATGGGTTTGGTGACTCTGTAGGATTGACTGAAGAAGTTGAACCGAGTCCGGTTGACTGTTGAACAATGGCTCTGAAATCGGTTTTGTTGATAACCAAAGCTTGAGGATTTTGTTGTTGATTTTTCTGGGATGATGGATCTATACGGAAGTTGTATTAAGATTTGGATAATATTCATTGGTTTTTTAGATTGATTACTGATCCAACTAAAGTGTATAAAAATGCTCTGTTTAAAGGTTTGAATTATTCAAAACCCATCACGCACACATTAACATTACATTGTTACTGTGAAACAGAGACTTTAATATCTTTTTTTAAAAAATTATGTTCATGGTTGATTACTCTAAACTACTAATGATATAGAACTCAAAGTGATTGATACAAATAGCATTTAAAAGACTTTACGACTAGACTCTAAATTAATTAGACGGAGGTTTAAACACAAGTCTTGAACTCAAACATAAATGCATATCGATGTACACCGATAACTTTGTCTAACGACCTATATTCTAAACTATTGTTTGAATGTAGAATACGCAGACAAGCATTAACAAGCGGGTTTGATGAGTTCATGATTTGCTTTAACATCAACTGTCATTGGCTAAGGACAAATCACTCACCAAAGTTTGTTCTAGCAACCTATTACACTTTTGATGAACAAGTTAACCTAAGATCGTAGATTGAGTGATCAGTTCAACCTAAGCATTAAGAACAACTATGGTGAAGACAATTCTAGTTAAGCCCTATTTGCATTTAATCACTAACTCATTGAAATCCTTTGAACACCCTAATTTAGCTAAGAGATCTACTCAGACATGGCAAAAAGAACAAAAACACAAGATGAGAAAGAATCCTTGAATAAAACTCAGAAGTATCAATAGGGTTCAGAAAAGTGTAGCAGAGATTCTTCTCCCAAATTTTTCAAGCAAATTTCTCTCAAAAGTCTAGAAAATGTAAAAATAAAGCTTAAAAAGTCTATATGTGTTTCTTAGGCGGCTCTGGTCTTTTTTTATCTCCTCTTCACGTCCCAGAACTAGGTAAAATCTGTTTCCTTATTTTTCTCTGGAGGTTGGAGCAGGTGCTCCACGAAAGGGCTTAGTCGGGAGCAGGTGCTCCGACTAAAGGATGATCCAGCTGCGTGTAAATTGGCCTCTTTTGCTCAGCTTCAACTCCTTTTAGCACCAAAAGCTCTAGCTTCTCCAATCCTTACCTAAAGCCTCCTAGATACCTGAAACGACCTGAAAAAGATTTCAAAGACTCCTAAAAAGATCAGTAAACACAGGTCAGAATTAGTCAAAATAGCCACTTATCAAGTGGCCGTTTGGTGTATCCTACAATTTCTACTAGAGCAGAGGTATGTCAAAGTATTACCACTGTTTAAATTGACTAAAAACATAGTTCATTTAAATGATAGATTTTTTGCTACATGTTATTAAAGAGTTGCTCACTTGAAAACAAAAGCAAAATATTGATTTTTTTCATTCTTAGGACTTTTTTACTAAATAATTAATATTTAATCAAAAATTAAAGGCCGACTTTCATAATTGTTGCTCTACTTAAAATAAATAAAATTTGTAAAATATATATATTTCTTTTACTTTTGATGTTGGATAAAATTAATTTTTACTTAAAATAAATAAAATTTGTAAAATATATTTGCGTACTATATTTTCAAAACCACCTATCAAACAAAAGATCATGTGGTTGGGTGAAATTCTGCAATTAACACATAGTGTGTTTGTGCAAGGATTTAGTGGAGACAAGAGACCAATATTTCTTTCTCGTAAATATTTTGACCAGATTAGTACAAAATATGTTGGGAGAGAAGTTTATAGTAGCATGGGATGATATTGTTACGCTTCTCTCCGACTTAAAACAATGTTCGACTCCTCTTTCAGTTCAGATACAGTTTCAAGAGGTTTGACAATTACATTTGGCAGGAGCCAAACATATCACAATGCCATGGTGAACAATCGTTCCCTACAGATTTCCTTACTTGCTTCTTGACAAAAGTATTTCTAATCACATCTCTTCAATCAAAATGATGAGAAGCAACAAATTATAAAGATGGGCTAAGGTAGTGGTTTTCCATAAGATGATTCTTGACATCCATAACCAACGCACATGTATTAAGTTCCATTGGTTAAATTCCATTACAGACTCAAACTCTAAAATGATGGAGGCATTTATTGTAAGAAAAAAAATTATGAAGTTATTTTTACATTCTTTTAACAAAAGAACTCATATGTGTAGCACTACAAGAAAGATCGGGTTTTAAGTCGGCATATATCGACGTAAAATCGACGTAAAAGAGCATTTACGTCGAATTAACGACGAAAAAAAAAATCGTCGTAAAACGATCGTCGTAAAACCGAAATCGTCGTAAAATCGTCGTAAAATTACCAACTCCGGAAAATCGTCGTAAAATCGTCGGAAACTATTCGTCGTAAATGCGACGTAAAATTTCCAACGGAAGTACAACGAAAGAACTCCATCATAAGAACGACGTAAAATCGATGTAAAATCGTCATAAATTACATCGATTTAACAACGATTAGGAGACGAATAATTTTAATTAAGGGAAACTAATTTTTTAATTGTCGATGTTAAATCATCGTAAATTTTTGACGTAAATCCGATGTAAACTTATTCGACGTAAATTCGTCGTTAAATATTCCACGTTAGATCGACGTAAATTTACGACGAATTTACGTCGATTTATAAATTAATTATTTAATTCGATTTGAATTTAATTAATGAATTTTGAAAATAATAAAAAATTAAAAATAGAAAAAAACAATTTAAATTGAAATTTAAATTTAAAAATAATTTATAAATAAAAAAAAAATTAATACAAATTATTTTTTACAAAAAAACCTAATCTACAATGTGATTTCGTAATCGTCGAGGTTCAGATCGACGTCACGAGGAGGCTCTCCGTCTTGGCCGCCCGTCGCTGCTGGGTCGTCGTTTCCCGTCTGCACTACCGGAGCCGAAGACTGACCGCCCTGCGTCTGCTGGTCCGATGGTCCAGTACCGGAAGTACCACCGGTCTCAAAAACCCTTCGTGCTCGCTGTTGCCTTGCTCGGATTGCGGTGGCCAACTGCGGAACCGCTTCCGCAACGATGTCGAAGAGATCATGTATCTCGGTGAGCTCCTGCTTCTGGGCCACTTGCTCATGCCTGAGAGTGGTGATCTCAGCATTGGCCGTAGCAAGCTCCTGGCGAAGCTGACTCGGATCCTCCTGCGTGCGGAATCCGGAAGCCGAGGCGGCAGGACAGTCTCTAATAGAGCCCATCCCTAAGGTTCGGCCCTTCTTCTTCGGAGCAACCTACAAATGGAAAATAAAAACGTTAATTATTTATTAAGTAATAAATATAATAAATTCTAAAAAAATTGAAATAGATCATACCTCTTCGAAAATCTGGTCTTGCTCAGCGACGGTCAACGGTACCTGGATAGTACCGTCAGGTGTGGCCTGGGTCTCCCGCTCGGCGATCCGCTGCATAGCGGCATTGTAGATCTCCTCGGACCGAGCGTCGACAAAGCTCCCGTCCCTCTTCCGGTGAGTGGTCTCGAAGAGCTTCGTCATTGGAGGTAGTTCTCCTCCGTTCTCCTCGGCCTACGAATTAGTAAACATTAGTCAAAAATATTTAATAAATTATAGCAATAAATAAAATTAAATTAAAATAATAATTACTTACCATCATGAGACGTCTTCCCGCAAAAGATATTTGGCCAGAAGTGTGCGGGGTCACTAACTTCTCACCAGTCACCGGATCGACCCGGTTTCGGACGGCCGAACACTTAGCAGCGGTGGTTTGGGCATGCGGGTCCAGCCAGTACGCCTTCAACCCGTTCCAACAGGTAGTGGACATGGAGTTCGGCTTTGCGTTGTCGCCGTCGGTCTCCCATTTCCGCTTCCAATCGGAAACGGTGTTGACTAGGCGTTTCTGCGCCTTCAGCCGGAAAGCTTCGCGGACCGTCTCGTTGATCCCGATGTCCCAGTTCCACCGTTGCTGCAAAAGAAAACAAAAAATTAGATAAATAATATAAAAGTAAGATTAATTGAATTTTACTACAATTTAAAATGATATAAATAATATTTAAAAAATATTACCGCAAAGCACTTGTACCAGGTGTCGAACGTCTCTTGCGACACCTTGCTCCAATTGTAGTGCGGCTCCACGAAATGACTCTTAATTGTGTCGGAAACGCTCCGACCGACACAATTATCCAAATCAAACCTATGAAACAAAAAAAAACTTATTACATTAATATTTAAGTAAATTAAAGCATTAATTTAAAAAAATATAAAAAACTAAAAAGTTTACTTACCAATAAGAGCCTGGTTCCGCTTTTCCGGGAACCAGACGTCGTAAAGTCCCCCGTCCCGGTAGGGCTAGTAAATCCTCAACCGTAAACTGGGCATACGGATGAGGAGGGGCGGGTACCGGTTCGGCAGCCGGCGGTGGAGGTGGTGGTGGAGGCGGTGGTGGAGGCGGTGGTGGAGACGGCTCCGCGGTATTCGGAACCTGGGAGGCTCCGGAAGATGAAGGGACATCGGTCTCGGTGTTTCCCGTGGCAGACGCCCGGGAAGAGTGTCCGTCCGCCATGAAATTGATGTAATGCATCCTCCGTCGAGTCATCGTCTGCAAAACCGATAAAATTTTATTTTTCAAGTTAATTACAATTAATTTTTAATTACGATCCTAAATCTAAGAAATTACGATCCTAAATCTAACAAATTCCGAGCCTAAACTAATTCCCGACCTAAACCGTTTGAATTTCTAAACTATTTAATAATAAAATAATTTAAAGTAATTAAAAAAAAATAATTACCTTTTTTGCGTCAAAAAGAGGAGGAATGCAAGAGAGGAGGAAGCAGAGAGAGAGGAAGGAGAGATAAGCGACGAAATGAGGAAGGGGTGAGGTCCTATATATAGAATTTATATTCGTCGTAAATACGACGTAACGATTACGACGAATTTACGACGAATCCGTCGTAAATTCGTCGCAAAGGTCCCACCGTATAACAAAGCGAATAAGACAAACACACGTGGCTGTATCTGGGCTTTGCGATGATTTTACGATGATCCGTGTTATTCGTCGTAAATTCGTCGTAATCGTTACGTCGAATTTACGACGAATCGTATAAATCATAAAAATTAAGACGGCTGTGTATCCACAAATCGTCGTAATATTACGACGAATTTACGACGAATTATACCAAAACTGATGAAATTCAAAAATTGAAACATCCATAAGCACATACAAGTATGTCTATTCATGATAAATGTGGTCTGTATAACTTTCTAGCATGTTTACATAACTTAATGAAAAATTTAGTAAGATGTAAGATAAATCCATACATCTTGTGTAAATGTATATAACACCTTAAGATTAAATCCATACATCTTGTGTAAATGTATATAACACCTTAAGATTACTTGATAAACACATATATGTCAAATTTTGAAATTTTGTTTTTTTTTTGTTTAAAAAGTTGTTTTACCTAATGAGATGGTAAGCCATTTCATTCTCTTCATCAAAATCCCCCCTGAACCCCATAAAAGATTGATTATAAGATTTAGGGGTTACATTTCGTCGTAATCTCGATGGTATATTACGACGAATTTACGACGATCACTCCCATTCGTCGTAAATTCGTCGTAATAAAAACCACATTTCTACAAGTTCCTGAACCTTATACTACAGACCCTTATATAATACATCAGTTTACTTAGGAAAATAAACCCAAAAACCATTCTGTAAGTTGGGAAAGCTAAACCCTATAGGGTTTAGGGTTTGCATTTTACGACGAATTTACGACGAATTCCAAATAATCGTCGTAAATTCGTCGTAAAAGTCAACATATGTCCAAGTCAACACTTTAACAAATTTTCATCAACATTTAATTAGTTTTTATTAATTGGCTTTAATTTTTCAAAAATTTAAATTTGACAAATGTTACATTGAAACGTTCAAAGCATGCAATTAAATGTCAACATATTTAATTAGTCTTCATCAACATTTTCCTCGGTGTCCTCATCATCATTGTCATCATCATCACTGCTTGTTTGAAATTCGTCAGCACCTTCTTCAGTTTCGTCCCCATGTAGATCTTCAACTTGTCGATTACGTGGATCAATTAAAAGAACATCTTCTTCAACATCCGGTTCTGTAATGTCCACACAATCATCTTGTTGCATTGGCGGGAGATCTACACCATCAATTATACCCCTTGGAGCAATTTTGACAACTGCCAGCCATGAAATTCCCGTATTCCGAACTCGAGGATATGGAACAGAGGTGACTTGTTCTGCTTGAGATGCAAGTATAAAAGGCTCGAACTTATTGTATCGCCGAGATGCGTTTACATCTACCACTCCGAATTTGTTAATTCGCACTCCACGACCTACCGTAGGATCAAACCAATCACATTTGAATAGAACAGTTTTCATTCTGACTAATCCGGGGTATTGCACTTCAATTATCTCTTTGATGATCCCATAAAAGTCTACTTCACCTCGTACACAAACTCCATAGTTTGTAGTTGCTCGTTGAGTGCCATGACTATAAGTATGAAAAACATAGCCACGTGTGAAATACATAGCTGCAGTAGTTATCTTCGAAATAGGACCTAGGAGCAACTCATGAAACCATACTGCATATGTCATGTCATCATGCTCGACTTGACCTTTTAACCACAATGCATAATGTTGGTCTTTCCGCTTGTTAATTTCATCTTCTGAAACACCGTCAATGCATTCTCGGACTTTACTGACGAAAGTGCTGAAATTTTAAAACATTGTTAAGGACATTTCGTCTGTTCAATCAAATTTTAATCATGCATGGTTATAATTATGTACCTTTCGTAAGGTGCCAATTCCTCGCAATTCAGAAGTATGTATGTATGTGCGCTGTGGTAGTCTTGTTCGTTTGACCAACAAGTTTCTTTTAGTTTCCCACTTAGACGTCCAATTGGTGAGAATATATCAGGCACACCTTCTACTGCGTAACTTTGTCCTACACCCCCATCTCGTAACGTCTTGGAGCCCGTTTGCGTGTACAAACCTTCGGAGCAAAATAATAAGACGTGAAATGAGAAGTTTCTTCTGTCAAACTTCCCGCCACGATAGACCCTTCAACTTTTGCTAAGTTTTTGGCCTTACCCTTTAAATGCTTCATAAATCATTCAAACGGATACATCCACCTAAACTGAACAGGTCCTCCCAACTCTGCTTCATGAGGGAGGTGTATAGGTAAATGTTCCATAACATCGAAGAAAGCAGGTGGGAATATTTTCTCTAAATTGCACAACAATATTGGAATATTTGTAGACAGTTGTGCAACTACATCTTCTGATAATGTCCTTATACTTAGATCACGAAAGAAAGCTCCAATGCCTCCTAGTGCCTCATGGACATGTCCCGGTAGGAGTTCAGCAAACGCAAAAGGAAGTAACCGTTGCATAAACACATGTCAATCATGACTTTTCATCCCTGAAAACTTTTGTCCCTTATCCACAGATTTAGCCAGATTAGATACATATCCATCAGGAAATTTCACGGCTGATGATACCCAATTAAACAATGCTGTTTTTTGTTCAGCACCCAACCAAAATACGGGAACAGGTGCTTTCCCATTACACACCATATGCAACTCAATTCTGCTACATATATCGGGTAAGTCCATCCGTGATTTAACGCTGTCTTTGGTTCTTCCTTGGACGTTCAAAACAGTATGCATGATGTTATCGAAAAAATTCTTCTCGATGTGCATAACATCAAGATTATGTCTAAGCAAATGATCTTTCCAGTAAGGCAGATCCCAAAATATACTTTTCTTGTGCCAATTGTGATGAACCCCATATCCTTCAGGCATATTCGCAGGAGTGTGCCAATTTCTTCCAAGGGGGACCGTTTCAAGTCCACCCCAATGATCTATTTGCGCTTCAAGCTCTACTCCAGTTAGGTACACTGGTGGAGAGAGACGAACCAATTTGTTCTTTATAAACAAACGCCTTTTTCTTCTATATTGATGGTTTGGTGGTAAAAACCGACGGTGGCAATCAAACCAACAGGTTTTCCTACCATGTTTAAGCTGAAATGCATCAGTCCTATGAAGACAATAAGGACATGATAACCTCTCATGCGTTGTCCAACCTGATAGCATTCCGTATGCCGGGAAATTGCTTATTGTCCACATAAGCACCGCTCGCATCGTAAAATTTTTACCACTCGAACAGTCATATGTTCGTACTCCAACATGCCACAACTGGTTTAACTCATGTATGAGTGGTTGCAAAAACACATCAAGGGCCCGCTTCGGGTGATTTGGACCAGGGACTAATATACTTAGAAACAAAAACTCTCTTTGCATGCACATATCTGGAGGAAGGTTATATGGCGTAAGAATCACAGGCCATAATGAATATTGCCTACCAGACATACCAAATGGACTAAACCCGTCAGTGCAAAGACCAAGATAAACATTTCGCTTAGACCTAGCAAAGTCTGGATGTATGGTGTTAAAATGTTTCCAAGATTTCCCGTCAGACGGGTGAGTCATTTTGCCATCTGTTTGTGAATGTTCCGCATGCCATCTCATCGACGCAGCTGTCCGTTCAGATTGATATAGTCTTTTTAACCTATCAGTGATAGGAAGATACCACATTCGTTGGTAAGGAATCTTCTTACGTCCAGCAATTTGCGGTCTATATCTTGGCTTTTGGCAGAAACGACATTCTTCAAGCTTCTCATCATCTCTCCAAAAAAGCATACAATTATCAACACAAACATCAATCATCTCAGAAGGCAATCCAAGACTAAAAACCAGCTTCTGAATTTCATAATACGTTTCAGCAGCCAAATTATCATCTGGCAAATACTCTTTAATATGATCTGCCCAATCGTTCATGCAAACTTCAGATAGATTGTGATCAGTTTTTATTGTCATCATCCGAGCTGCCAATGATAATTTTGATAAACCTTCCCTACATCCCTCGTACAGAGGCTGTTTTGCTGCGTTTAACATATCATAAAGGCGTTTCGCATCTGCATTGGGCTCCTCAACAGTATCAGCATGTGTTTCATGAAATGCATCAGTAACCATTTCATGCATCCTATCATGATCTTCACCCTGAACTTGACTACTTTGATAATCATTGGACGCTTCAAAATCCACATGTTCTTGATGATTACTACTACTCCGTGCAGCCATCTGACCACTACTTTGACCATATCCCTCTCCATGCTGATACCAAATAAAGTATTGGGGCATGAACCCTCTATTCAATAAATGCTGCCAGACAGTGTCAATAGGAATATGTTTCCTATTTTTGCATTTCACACAAGGACAATACATTTTGCCGCTTTCAATTACAGTTTGCATAAGGCCGGCTTGGTACATGAATATTTCCAATCCGTTTTTGAAGTCTTCAGTCAACGACCCATCACCATTTTTGGGCGTATACATCCACTTTCGTAGATCGTATATAGACATTTCAAAAACAAATATTTGACTTTTTGTTTCTGAAATTTGATATAAATTTCAACTACTAAAAATTTTACTTAAACATTCAAAGACTCAAAAAATTTGTGTCTTTATATGTTTTTTTGGGTTGATGGAATAATGAGAGAAGAAAGGGTATATATAGAATTTTTTGTTTTGTTACCAACATATTACCATTGCATATTTACATCAAATTTACGTCGAAATAAAACTTACATCACATTTACATTGATTTTACGTCAATTACGAGATAGAGGACAATTAGTCGTATTATCGACGTAAATATTACGACAACATTACGACGAAATAAAATTCGTTCTTCATTCATCGTAATATCGTCGTAACGTTACGACGATTTTACGAGGGTCATTTTTTACGTCGAATTTACGACGAAATTTTTGATCGTCGTAAATACGACGTAATGTTGTCGTAAATTTACGACGACTAAAAATCGTCGTAAATAATTCGACGGAAAAGCCCCTCATTCTTGTAGTGTAGTTAAAATACTTACAAGATGAAAAAAAATATATATTTTTGAATGAAATTATTCTATTGGAATTATATGTTCAATTTTTGAATCTTGTTAAAATGATGCAAAAAGACTTTCTAATGTAAACTCAAATTTTCACCCAAAAAAAAAAAGAAGAAAAGACTGTTATGTGACACAATTTTGCAACTATATGTTAAACTTTGAGAAAATACAGATAACCTTAACCGTATATATTTGAATTTTGTAAACCTTAAAAGCGTGTATTAGTTGTCAAAAAATTAAAACTATATTTTTTTGAACCATTCTTTTAGAACAGATATCGTCGCCTTCTTTTCTCTTTCATGGTTTCATCCCCAACTCTAACAATGGCTACTAAAGGTAGGAAATCCTCAGCATCCTTTTATCTCTATATCTTGTTCTCTCCATTTGCTTAGATGGTGAAATTAATCTTGGACTATTGGTAGTTGTAGAAATAGTTCCTTCTTTGATTTAGAGACGATTTTTTTTCAATTTTGTTGATTAAAAAAAAAGAGTGGGAATTTTTTTTCTGAAATTTGAATGATAATTGGTGAATTCCTTACTGGTTTTTCAGCTAAGAATCTCAACTGTGATGACTCTGTGCTATATATTTGTAGCTTTTGTCTTTTGAGCTTTTAACAGGAAAGAAAATCTGCATTTTTTACAAAACGCTATGCATATAATTCTTAACTTATCTATCTATAACTATTGTGAATAAAATGTTCTTAATTAGTTCGCATTGGATCTATTTAGAAATTACTAAACCATTTTTTTAACATTGTGCTCTGCCTCCTTTGTTACTTATGTTAGCATTAATTTGATTACTTCTAGAGTAATTTTCAGTCTGTAGTTTCTTGTGATTGGAGTATTTATTCCTTATTCCTTTTCCCTGAAACTTGTTCAAGATATTAGTTCACTTAGTATTTGATTAGGCTTGGTGGCATATTTGGAGTCTCTTTTTGCTATATAACGTAACTATAAAATCTGCATTTGTTGAAAACGGTATATTATCTCTTAACTATCTATCTTTTTTCAAAAAAAGAAAGGAAATGTTCTTAGTTAGGATTTGATCTATTTGGGAAGTACTAAACCAACAGCCTGTGATTTTTAACATTTTGAACTAGTTACACGTTATCAGTACATTGTCACTAAAAGAGAGAATCAGATTTTTTTTTTTTGACAATTATGTTTACAATTGATTCTGAAGATTAAATAGACCTCAAAGTGAGACAAATAGCAATTAGAAGTCTTTACCAATCGTGCAAATGATAATATACTGGTTTATATGTTAAGAAAGAAACATGAACACTGAGAGCATTGTATTGTAGAGTCTCTCACAAGAGTCTTTTATCTATAAAAATAATAATAAATTAATAAATAGTAATATTTAATATACAAAAGTCTAAAAAGCATTGAAAAACTCTTTCAAAGATTTGAAAGAGTCTCTCAACTTTTTTGAAAGACTCTTATACTTCAGTATTAATATTAATATTTTTAGTGTTTGTTATATATGAGAAACTATTGTAAGAGATCTAATGCAGATGCTCTAAGATTGTATAGCAATATCTAATTTTTATATTCTTAAATCATGATTCCTCTTTTATATTTGTTATATATGTTTAGACTTATGCATTGACTTATTTTAATGGATTCTATTTTTTTATACGGTATCGTTTGTTCTCTTTGATATTTTTAGGTTAATTTTTTCTATATATAAGATGCAGAAACTCTTTAAACCTATATGTTATCATTGCGGCCGCATTTCTTAGATCAAAATTGTGAAAGTTTTGATTAAACTCTTGATAATTTGTGTAGGATTTCAAATGCATCGAATCAAAGAACTTGATTCAGTTTAAAAGGTATGTACCATTTAAAGAACTTATGGAATTTTTATATTTAATCCATTTATTATATTTTAAAAAATATTTGTATAATTTGTTCTTGTTTTTGTCATCTATGGCTTCTCATACTAACAGTTATTGTTTTCCTCTTTGCACATTTAAAATAATTGTTAAATTTTAATTTGATTACTAGCGGTTTATATTTAGATCTATGAAATTTTTTAAATAAAAATGATAATTTATATATTTTGTGTTTAGCAGTGAATTCATGATTCTTCTAATCTCTATCCTAATGAAGAAGATGATGACGAAGAGTTGTAGCTCAGAAGCTCATACTTCTCCAAAGATGGGATGTGAGATTCTAGGAAAAACTTCTGCTGGTGAGCCTCTCTATCGCAAAGTCCTCGCTGGAAGGAAAATAGAAGAAAAACGTATTTTTATTTTAACACAACAAAGAAAAATCGGGTTCTTTATCTCAAACAACATAAGCTTTCCCTAGAATATCACCATCCCATCTTATTTAAGAAGAATACTGGAAATTGGAGAAGAAGACTGACCAACATAAAGTTTTTCCATTTCTTTCAACAAAAAATTATAAGTTTTCTCTGTTGTATTGTTTTTTTTTTTAAAAAAAAATTGTTGAGCTGGAGACTGGAAAATCAGTGGACTAAGATAGGTTTGTTGCTTAGAAAATAAACTGGTTGATGGTTGGACCGGGTTTTGGTTTTGTACCTGAGGCCGGTTTCCAACAAAGCTTGATTCGATTAGGTAAAGCATATAGGCCGAGAATGGAGATTCGTCCGGGTTAACCAAAATTGGTTAACAGGGGGAACCGATTCAGAGGCCATTATATCGGATTGAACAGGAGGTGGAAGTGGAGGTGGAGGACGGTTAAGTTAGAGTAAAAGGAGCTGGTCAAACTTTAACCAATTTTGAATGTGGAAGTTTCGGTGTGTTGGGGTTTAGTGACTCTGGAGGATTGAGTGAAGAAGTTGAACCGAGTACAGTTAACTGTTGAACAATGGCTCTAAATTGGTTTTGTTGGTATTATAAACCAAAGTTTGAGGATTTTGTTGTTGATTTTGCTGGGTTGATGGATCTAAACGAAAGTTGTATTAAGATTTGGATAATATTTATTGGTTGTTTAGATTGATTATTGATTTAACTAAAATTTATAAAAGATGTTTTGTTTAAGGGTTTTCAATTATTCGAATTCCCATCACACACATTGCCATTACAGTATTGTTACTGAAACAGAGACTTTAATATCTTTTTCAAAAAATTATAAGTCTCTTTAAGAAGAATACTGAAAACTGGAGAAGATGGCTCACCAACATAAGGTTTTTCTGTTTCTTTCAACAAAAAAATATAAGTCTGTTGTATGGTTATTTATTTTTTAACAGTGGAGCTGGAGACTGGAAAATCAGTAGTCTAAGACTGGTTTGTTGCAAAGAAAACAACTGGTTGATGGTTGGACATGGTTTTGGTTTTGTACCTGAAGTCGGTTTCCAAAAAAGCTTGATTCGATTAGGTAAAGCATATAAGCTGAGATTGGAGGTTCGACCAGGTTAACTAAAATTGGTTAATAGGGAGAACCGATTCAGATGCCATTATATCAGATTGAACCGGAGGTGGAGGTGGTGGAGGGTGGTTAAGTTAGAGTCAAAGGAGCTGGTCAAGCTTATGATTCATCGTGGGAGAAGGGGACGACTCAGAATCGAATACTGGAAACTGGAGAAGAAGGCTCACAACAATAAGATTTCTCTGTTTCTTTCAATAAAATAAATCATAAGTTTTCTCTATTATATTGTTTTTTTTTTCTTTTTAATTGTGGAGCTGGAGACTGGAAAATCAGTGGATTAAGACTGGTTTGATGTGTAGAAAATCAACCGGTTAGGACTGGATTAAGACTGGTTTTGTACCTGAGGTCGGTTTCCAACAAAGATTGATTCGATTAGGTAACGCATATAAGCCGAGATCAAAGATTCGACTGGGTTAATTGGTTAACAGGGAGACCCGGTTCAGAGGCCATTGTATCGGATTGAACCGGAGGTGGAGGTGGAGGGCGGTTAACTTAGAGTCAAAGGAGCTGGTCAAACTTTAACCAATTTTGAATGTGGGAGTTTCGGTGGGTTTAGGTTTGGTGACTCTGGAGGATTGACTGAAGAAGTTGAACCGAGTCTGGTTAACAGTTGAACAATGGCTCTGAAATCGGTTTTGCTGATATTATAAACCAAAGCTTGAAGATTTTGTTGTTGATTTTGTTGGGTTGATGGATCTTTACGGAAGTTGTATGAAGATTTGGATAATATTTATTGGTTGTTCAGATTGATTACTGATCCAAGTAAAATTATAAAAATGTTCTGTTTAAGGATTTTAAATTATTCAAAATCCCATCACACATACATTAACATTACATTGTTACTGAAACAGAAATTCCAATTTTTTTTATTTTTTTCAAAATTATGTGCATGGTTGATTCCACAACTCTAGTGATACAGAACTCGAAGTGATTGATAAAAATAGCGTTTAAAAGACTTTACCACTCCTACAAAATATCATGTAGTGGAAGAACAGAAAACCGTTCCAAAAAATTGAAAGAACAAAGATTTACCACTTTTTAAAATTGACATAAACACATGGATCATTAGATACTATACTCTTCAATTTTTTTCACAGCCTAACAAAGGGATGATTCGTGAGTGAATGGGTAGACCACCTCTTGTGTACGTCTCTCTCCAAGCATCTGCTCAAAAAATCTAATGCTTCTTTAGACAACCAACCCGGTATACGAGGAAGGCAATCACTGTGACCAATGAGATGGACCCAATCATCGAAACCAAGATCACCATATTCTCCCCAAACCAATTCTCCGGTTAACATCTCCAAAACCGTACACCCAAAAGCCCACACATCAGCTCCAAAGTCCACAATCCCATGGCTCATAAGCTCTATAGCCTCATATCTTGCAGTGCCTCTCCTATGACCGGTTCCTTCACCGTACTCGATCGACCCTTTCTCCATAGCTAGCCCAAAATCTCCAATCTTGGTCAAATACCCATTAGCTCTTAACCGGTGATCGGTAGGGCAGAGAAAGAGATTCTCCGGTTTAATGTCGCGATGGATGATGTTTCGATCGTGGATGTATCTGAGTCTAGACAAGACATCTCTAGCTTGACGCCTGACTCAAGTAACTATGATATGATATTTAATATTATTTGGATTTTTTTCTTGATGAAAGTTACAACGCTCGTGACTATTGGTACTAAGTATAATTTATGTAATAATTTTTTAAACATTTGTGAACTAGTTACCCAATAACAGTACATTGTCATTAAAAGAGAGAATCAGATCTCTTTTTTGACAATTATGTTTATGATTGGTTCTGAGAAATAGACCTCAAAGTGAGACAAATAGCAATTAGAAGACTTTACCAATCTTACAAATTATAATATTTTGGTTTCTTTTAACATTATTGTTATGCCTCCTTTTATATGTTAAGAAGGAAAGATGAACACTGAAAGTATTTGCATTGTAGAGTCTCTCATAAGAGTCTCTTATCTATACAAATAATAATAAATTAAATAGTTATATGTAATATACAAGAGTCTAAAAAGTATTGGAAAATCCCTTCAAAAATTTGAAAGATTCTCTCAAACTTTTTTGAAAGACTCTTATACTTAAATATTATTATTTATTATTTTAATATTTTTTATATATAAGAGACTCTTGTAAGAGATCAATCTTAATACAGATGCTCTAAGATTGTATTGCAACATCTAATCTTTGTATTCATGAATCATATGATTCTTCCTTTATATTTGTTATGTTTAGACTTATGCGTTGACTTATTCTAATGGATTCTACTTTTCTATACGGTGTTGTTTATTCTCTTTGATATTTTTAGGTTAATTTTTTCTATATATAAGATGCAGAAACTCCTTAAATCTATATGTTATCATTGCGGCCGTATTTCTTAGATCAAAAATTGTGAAAGCTTCAATTAAATTCTTGATAATTTGTGTAGGATTTCAAATGCATCAAATCAAAGAACTCGATTCATTTTAAAAGGTATGTACCATTTAAAGAACAACTATAGATTTTTTTATATTCAATCCATTTATTATATTTTTTTAAAAAAATGTGTGATTTGTTCTTGTTTTTGTTATCTATGGATTCTCATACTACCAGTAATTGTTTTCCTGTCTCCACATTTTAAAAAAAAAATTGTTAATGTTTTATTTGATTACTAGCGGTTTATGGTTAAATCCATGAAATTTTTTAGATAAAAATTAAATAATGATAATGTATATATTTTGTTTTTAGTAGTGAATTCGTGATTCTCCTAATCTCTATCCAAAAATGAAGAAGATGATGATGAAGAGTTGTAGCTCAAAAGCTCATACTTCTCCAAAGATGGGATGTGAGATTTTAGGAAAAACTTCTGCTGGTGAGCCTCTCTATCACCAAGTCCTCGCTGGAAGGGAAATGGAAGAAAATCGTAATTTATTTTGCCACAACATTGGAAAATCAAAATTTTTTTTTCTCAAACAACATAAGCTTTTCCTAGAATCTCACCATCCCATCTTATTTAAGAAGAATACTGGAAACGGGAGAAGAAGGCTCACCAACATAAGGTTGCTCTGTTTCTTACAATAAAAAAAAAATCATAAATTTTCTCTGTTGTATTGTTTTTTTTCTTTAATTGTGGAGCTGGAGGCTGGAAAATCAGTGGATTAAGATAGGTTTGATGCGATGAAAATCAACTGGTTGATGGTTGGACCAGGTTTTGGTTTTGTACCTGAGGTCGGTTTCCAACAAAGCTTGATTCGATTAGGTAAAACATATAGGCCGAGAATGGAGATTCGACCGGGTTAGCCAAAATTGGTTAACAGAACCGATTCAGAGGCCATTATATCGGATGGAACAGGAGATGGAAGTGGAGGTGGAGGGCGGTTAACTTAGAGTCAAAGGAGCTGGTCAAACTTTAACCAATTTTGAATGTGGGAGTTTTGGTGTGTTTGGGTTTGGTGACGCTGGAGGATTGACTGAAGAAAATGAACGGAGTTCAGTTAACTGTTGAACAATGGCTCTAAAATCGGTTTTGTTGGTATTATAAACCAAAGCTTAAGGATTTTGTTGTTGATTTTGCTTGGTTGATGGATCTAAAAAATGTATTAAGATTTGGATAATATTTATTGGTTGTTTAGATTGATTACTGATCCAACTAAAATTTATAAAAGATATTCTGTTTAAGGGTTTTGAATTATTCAAATTCCCATCACACACATTAACATTACAGTATTGTTACTGAAACAGAAACTCTAATCTTTTTTTTTAAAATTTATGTTCATGGTTGAGTACAAATCTAAACTACTAATGATACAGAACTCAAAGTGATTGATACAAATAGCAATTAAAAGACTTTAGCACTCCTACAAAATATCATGTACTGGAAGAACACAAAACCATTCCAAACAGTTGAAACAACAAAGATAAACAGATCGATCATTAGTTACTATACTCTTCAACTTCTTTCACAGCCTAACAAAGGGATGATTCGTGAGTGAATGGCTAGACCACCTCTTGTGTACGTCTCTCTCCAAGCATCTGCTCAAAAAATCTATTGCTTCTTTAGACAACCAACCCGGTATACGAGGAAGGCAATCACTGTGACCGATGAGATCGACCCAATCATCGAAACCAAGATCACCATGTTCTCCCCAAACCAATTCTCCGGTTAACATCTCCAAAACCGTACACCCAAAAGCCCACACATCCGTTCCAAAGTCCACAATCCCATGGCTCATAGTCTCTGGAGCCACATACCTCGCAGTGCCTCTCCTATGACCGGTTCCGTCACCGTACTCTATCGACCCTTTCTCCATAGCTAAACCGAAATCTCCAATCTTGGTCAAATTACCCATTAGCTCTTAACCGGTGATCGGTAGGGCAGAGAAAGAGATTCTCCGGTTTAATGTCGCAATGGATGATGTTTCGATCGTGGATGTATCTGAGTCCAGACAAGATATCTCTAGCGAAAAGCTTGACGTCTGACTCAAGTAACTCTCCATGATTATCCTCGATCAAGTCCCTCTTCCAAGTAATTGAGTTTTGACCCACGACGACAAATTTCTTACTCCTCCGTCGTTGGTTAAGGCGGTGGCGGCGGAAGATTTGAGAACGGCGGTTGAAGGTTCTTTGATTATCTCTTTGATACTCTTCCTTTTCTTCTTCTTCTTCTCCTTCTTCATGTTTTTCAAAGTCGGTCGAGTAAATCTCGGATTTTTCTTAGCCATCTTTTTTCGTAGATGGAGAATTATTTTGCTGTACAATTTCTTGTTGGTGATCTCGAGGCCGTTGCAAGAGACAACGACTGGGCTTGAGAATCGATTTTTATTTTGCTGTACAATTTCTCCATCTTTCGCACCTCTTACTCTGAGAATTTCTGCGATACTAAAACGATAGGAAGGAAAAAGAAGGAAGCGAGAGACTCTCTGTTGACTTGGGAGTCGAGTTTTTCCTTTTATGCGTTGTGTGTGTGTCTCTGTTTCAATTAGGGCAAAACCTAATTAAATAAGAGGTTCGGTGATCTACTTTGCAATCATTGATTTAGGCGCGTCTGGTAAAAGGTTTTCCAATTTTTCAACTTTTTTTGTTCTGTACTAAAATAAAAAAATACATGCATGTGTTTTTATTTTATATTTTGGTTGAATATATTCTTATTGGCTGTTGTAAGAAAGAATATTGGTGATCGCAGATCGAATATTGTACAAATCCACTAGAACAGTAATTAATTAAGATGATGACTTGTATCTGGTGAAAAAAGCAAACAATAATGAAAAAGTATGATCTTGAGATCGATGATTTTGTCTTCAATGCATCCTCAAGAGAGAAACTTACAATTCATCGTGGGAGAAGGGGACGACTTGGATTCGATTTGAGTGATTTTGTCTTCAAAAGTGTTGAACATCTGCTTGCAATGCAAAAGAAAAGCCTAAAAGCTAAATCGGTAAACAATAAAGAGAAACAAAGACACAAACAAACATCAATCCTCCATATAAATTTGGTGCCGTATTTGTCTAGAAGCTTAGCATGTAAGTCACCAATGTATGTCGATTTTGCCTGCTCATTGATTAGGACATTATTTTTGACATTCACCGGAAATATTTGAGGAACTAGCTCGATATTTTCACTGTTTTTATCAATGAAAAGGGGCTCATACATGCCAAAGCGAGCCTGTGAAGCTCCCAGCAAGACGAGGAAGACAAAGAGGAAAAGGCTGATATTTCCCAATCGAATGAACATACTTGAAGATCATAAGGTTAGAGCTTGTTTCTCTAAGACAGAGATCACATAGAAATGTGTTTATATAATAAGATATGTTGTAATATCCTTTTTCTACTAGGAAGTGTTTTTAAAATATTTATCAGAGTTATTTCGCTATGTTTTTGGGTTTGGAACGCTCATATTCTCACGCAAACCCCAAGAACCCTAATCGTACATATCCACTAGAATAATAATTTAATTAACATGATGATTTGTATGGTGAAAAAAAAGCAAACAATCGAGAAAAAGGACGATCTTGAGATAGATGATTTTGTCTTCAATGCATCCTCATGACAGAAGCTTACGATTCCTCGTGGGAGAAGGGGACGACTCGGATTTGATTTGAGTGATTTTTTCTTCAGCTTTGTCGAAGTAGCTAACAAGACTTTTGAAAACCTAGCAGAACATCTGCTTTCAATACAAAAGAAAAGCCTGAAAGCTAAATCGGTAAACAGTAAAGAGAAACAAAGACACAGAAAAACATCAATTCTCCATATCAATTTGGTGTTGTATTAGTCTAAAAGCTTAGCATGCAAGTCACCAAAATATGTCGATTTGGCCTTCTCATTGATTAGGTCATTATTCTCGAGTTTCACCGGAAATATTTGAGGAATTAGCTCGATATTTCCACTGTTTTTATCAATGAAAATGGCTCATACATGCCATAAGGAGCCTGTGAAGCTCCCAGCAAGACGAGGAAGACAAAGAAGAAAAGGCTGAGATTTCCCTATCGAATGAACATACTTGAAGATAAGGTTAGAGCTTGTTTCTCTGAAACAGAAATCACATAATAACGTGTTTATATAAAGGGGAGTTTCATATTTAACCTCCTCTAAAAAGTCAAATACCAAAATAACTTCTTT
>NW_006256686.1:9137701-9140071 GCF_000478725.1 Eutrema salsugineum
TAATTTTTGGCATTTTGTCCAATTCTATCTTCCCTATCTATTCATAAAGAAAATGCTATTATATACCATTATTTCGATTTTTAAAAATTACACAAAGACTCTTTGAACCTCCTAAACCCCTTTTTACTATGAAAATGTCATCTTCTTCAATACATTCAACCGCCATAAACAACCCCGAATATGGAATAAATGCTTCTCAACCTATTTTAAAGCTGTAATAAGTTAATATGAGAGCTCATACATTTATAACCTTCCTTATTCTTTCATAATTTCTTCTCCAAAACTTCTGGGCTGATTTACAAAGTCAAAGGTTATGCATTTTCGGTGATTTTAACTTAATCGAGACCTGGATTGTTTATTTTTGGTGAAATTCTGAGTTCCGAGTGCTTAAGAGAACCGAAGGCGAACTCAAAACCGATATAGGTAATGATACACTTCGATTTCTTCCCATTTTTATATTTGTATCGCAAAAGTAGACTTCAGGAAGGTTATTTATGCAATTGACTTTCTATAAATTTGTAACCAGCAGACTAAGTCTACTTGATATCCTTTGAAAAAAAAAAAAAATCTAGTAGACTTCGTTTGAAGTCGCAAGAAGTCTATGGAAGAAAAGAGGTATTTTTGTAGTTGGCCTTATTTTGACTTTTAAATAGTTACTATCTTATGAAGTTTTTTTTATAAGTCTGCGCATGAAGTCTACTTTTAAGTTATTTTTGTCTTTGACCAAAATTGTCGAGGTTATTTTTGTGTTTGACTGAAATAGAATTTTTTAAAAAAAAAAAAGTCCAGAAAAATGTTGTAGACTTCAGGATGAAGTCTAAAAGCAAGGTAGACTTCGTTCAGAAGTCTACTTAAATTTTGGTCAAACAACAAAGGAATATTTTTTTAGTAGACTTCCCACTGAAGTCTACTATGAACAATCAATTGCAAAAATAACCTATTTTAACTTGTAGACTTCTATTCAATCCAGTAGACTTCAATAGTAGACTGTCTAAAAAGTCTACTCATATAAGAAGTCTACTTTTAAAGTCTACTCCAAAAATCAATGGCCTGGTCAAATGCAAAACTAACCTTTTTTGTTGAAACTTTACAAGTCAAGTCTATTACGAAATAGTCAACGTTTTGGTCAATTGCAAAAATAACCCTTCTTATAGTATACTTCTTTTGCAGACTTCTACATGAAAAAGTAGACTTCTCTTTCAGTCTATCTATGAAGTCTGTAGGAGAAGTCTATTTATTGTATTTATTTTAAAAACGCTTTTCTAGCTCATTTATAAAGTTGTTTTTAAAATTTTTGGTTTTGTAACGCTTGTTAGCAAGTGATTGAACTATTCAATGATTTTGATTTGATTTAAGTCGATATTTATTTCGGAATCGAATATTTTAATTTTTAAGCTAGTTAGCTTATCAAAGTAGACTTCATTTACAGTCTACGAATGTTCTCTGCAAAAGAAGTCTACTAGCTATAAAATTCCTTCTTCAGTGTTTGCTAATATGGTTTATCTGCTTGTTTTTCAGAGAATGGCTCAAATACCTGTTGTGTACGGAGAATGGAAGATGGCAGAGAAATCGTGGCATTTTGTGGTGGATAGTGGCAAAGGAGGAAGAATGTTCTTTTTGAGGGATGGTTGCACCTTTTGGGAACTTACTGAAATGGCACAAGATGATTATAACTTGGGCAAGAAGACTGAGCTAATCGAGCTATCCTACTCCCTACCAGATTCAATGTTGCAAACTATGACTCCGGATACACCTCCAATGCATGTCACCAATGACAGATAAATTTCAAGCTTGATTGCGTTAAGTAGAATGCATATGGTACGTCTTTATGTGTCCAGACGAGTGAAGATGGACACTGAGGAGAACCAGGAAGACTCATATGAAGATTTAGATGAGGAGTCTGATGAAAATGCAGAATATCCTACTGATGACGAGGCAGCCAGTTCTGATTCAACTGAAGATATTAAAGAACCAGCAGATGGAGAAGATGCAGCTTACCCTGACGGGGAAGATTACAGTGTCTACGGTAAAGTGAAAGATGATGATGAAGATGAAGTCTGTATTAATAATGTCAGAAACGGATCTGGTGAAACAGGAAGAACGCCCATGTCATGGTCTGACAATATATATGTTAGGGCAATTTTCCTTACCAAGGAGAAGCTGTTATCAAAGGTTCGATTGAAATCTATCATGTTAAACCGTTAAGTCTACAAAGACCCTGTTTGTGGCTAAATGTCGGGTGAAAGGATGTGCTTGGATGATTAGGGCGAGTGTGAAGAATGAAGCATCCACGTTTTGAGTGACAAAATATGTGAAAGTCCACACATCTTCAATACGAATGGCTCACCATGGGAAGTCTACTCCAAAGTA
>NW_006256686.1:9140171-9165090 GCF_000478725.1 Eutrema salsugineum
CTATTTCTGGCCTTTAGAGCATCGACTGCTGGTTTTCAGTACATGAGAAGAGTTATTGTGGTGGATGGATGTCATATAACTGGGACATACAAAGGATTTTTGTTAGTGGCAACCGCACAAGATGGTAATTTTCAGATATTTTCGCTGGCCTTTGGAATTGTTGATGCTGAAGATTTTTTTTCAAAACTGCGTGAATGTGTTTCAGATGAATATCCTTTGGTGATAGTTTCTGACAGGCATACTTCTATTAAGAATGCATGTCAAACTGTTTTCCCATGGGCAAAAAAAGGGATATGTTATTATCATCTACAACATAACATAGTAACAAAGTTGAAAGGAAAGCAGTTGCTGTACTTGGTCAAACGTGTTGCTTATGCATACAACCTCTATGACTACAACCGGTACATGGCGGAGTTATGGCATATCAGGCCTGCTGATCTTGCTGACTATTTGGAAGAAGCCGATGTGAAGCTTTGGTACCGAGTTCATTTTGTTGGAGACAGATACAATATTAAGACTAGGAATATTGTTGAATCTATAAATTCTGCACTTAAGAAAACCCGAGGTTATCCCATATCATTTCTCTTTGAGTTCATACAATAGAAGCTCGGTAGGTGGTTTTTTAAACGTAGAGAGAATGCTTTGAGTCTCACAACACATAATAATCGGGGAGTTGAGTATTTGTTGGCGATCCATGGACATTATGCGGATGCAATGGAGGTAGAACACATTGACACTTGGAGATTCTATGTGAAAGGAGGAAACAGGAATTGTCTTGTCGATTTGGAACATGGAATGTGTGAATGTGGTGTGTGTTATATCGATAAAATCCCTTGTTCACATGCTATTGCAACTGCATTAGAGGGTGTGATATCTGTGGATTTGCTTGTATATTTTACTTACTCAAAACACTATTTTTTGCTGCATACTCGTACAACATATATCCCCAAATCTCAGTGGTTGAAGGAGCCCAACTACCACAATGTCTGCCACCAGAAATTTGCTGCAAATCAGGCAGACGGAAGAAGTCTCGCTGGCAATCGTGGCTAGAAATTGCTAGGAGGAGAAGCAGCAACCCAAGGATGCTGCTTAAACAATACAACTGTTCACATGCAAGCAATCTGGTCATACCCTACTGCATTGTGTAAGTTGAATTCAGCTACTAAATTAATAATGTTCAACGAAAAATTTATTGAATTATTTACTGAAATATTGTGTGTTTCACTTAGACATCGAAGATTGATCATAAGATGAAGAAGAAGAAGTCTCCGGAATAGAAGGACAAGGTTGCATTTGGGGTACCGAAGTCTACGTTCGAAGTCTTTGATGGAAGTCTACTATAAATGTCTATGTTAGAAGTCTGATGTCTTATTTATCTAACGGTTATGTTTGAAACGGTTATCTTTCAAACGACTTTAACGGTGTATATGTCCGACAGATGTATCTGTTTGTCTCTGTTATTTCTGCATACAAATACACCATGACCTTGAAGTTTAGTTTCATTCCAGACCTAAGAAATTGTCTAATCTACTAAATTTCAACTCTTTCCCTTCTGATATTCTGTGGGATATCCTCCTAAAACCCACATCTTCTTTGTACGGTGCTCTCTGTAAAGCAAGGGTTTCTTCAAAAACTCTAAATGAGATTTCTAATGAAGAGGGTTTTTTAAGAGAAGTTGATCTAATATCCCTGAATATTCCCTGGGTCTAGGATCAACATGGGAGAGTTGATGCATTCTTTAGGCGCTGTTTGGAATGTACAAATCCTCCATCGTAATTCCTAAGAGGGGTATCTCTTATTTTCTTTGAATATAACGTCTAAGTAAGGTTAGATTCAATCAGGGTGTCAGGAAACGGAGGATGCCTCATGGCTACTTACTGCATGGTTATGTTCTATTTAGCCATAGATGGCAGCCATGATGTATTCAACTCCATTCATGATCTAACTCCGGCAGAGGCTACGAAGATGAGAAAGACTATGCAGCACATCAACAGGTCTCTGTGGACTTTTAAGAAGCCTGACGAGTTCCACGAACTGGTGTTCTAGATTTTTGCGAAAGCACAATCAAAGTGTTTGGTTGTATGAATTTGCCAAATATGCGCTGGATAGATGGATCAAAACCTTGTCAATGTATATGGCGACCAACTCTGCAGTCCATGCTTCTGGAAGTTAGAATGTGCCATATCATGGAAAACAATACCTGGATTTGCAAATAAATGGCCTCGTTGAATCTTGTTCTTATTTTTATGTCGTCTTCTATGTTTAATTAACATTAGTAGACTTTAGTTGTAAACTTCATTACACCATATGGAATATTATAACTGACATTAGTAGACTTCAGTTGTAGACTTTATTTGTTGACTTCTTTATACCGTATGGAATAATATAATTGACATTAGAAGACTTCACATGTTTACATGATACAAACCTAAACAATATTCAATAATATTCAATAATATTTCACATGTTTGCATGATACAAACCTAAACGATAGTTAGAAATATGACACATGTTTGTTGACATAGTACATCCAAAACGAAAATACAACACATTTGGCATGTTAATTATGATAGGTGAACAAAAAACTTCCACATCTATCATTTACCAATTGGTAAAATGATCTGCAATCACATTTCAGGTCATTTATGCAAGTATCCAAAAGTTGCCAAATAAAACAAGCTAGTTTTTAAGTACACATACCCTAAATTTTTCTATCATAGAGATCTAGTCCGGTCGCATCTAACTTATCTTTCCCCCTAAAGCCTATTTTGTCAAATATCTCTGCAGTCATTTTTTCCCTGATGGCTCTCATGTTTTTATCACAAAGTTGCGGAGGAAATGAGAATCCCGAGCATTACACTCAATGTACTTCAGGCAGTAGACTTTGCAATCACAACTCTGATAGTTTTGAGGTAACTCCTTTGCTGGTACTCGCGCATGTGTGAAAGGCATATAGGGGAATTTGCACTTGTCTTCATTAGGTGCACACATTGCAGAAAGTAGGGTATCATAACAGCCAGAGACTCCACAGCTTCAGCAATAAAGGCGTTAGAAGCATGTTTGGTTCCCTCATGACTATCCGATATCCGATATCATGACTATCCGACTTCATAGGCCCACATCTTTTTAGTCATGCAGTAGATAGGTGATTTGCCTGTGTAGTACGAAAACGCGCCAGGTGGTAGAAGTCTGTCAGAACCATCTTCATTCAGGTCAGACTTAAGGAAATTTTTGTAGTCGCATCTCCAAACTATAGCAAACTTTGATTGAGGAAGCAAAGCCAATATGACCGAAACCACTCTGGATGCTTAGCGAATCGAAGCCTGAGTAAGTTAACATAAGCTTCCATGTGCTGCATATTGATGAAAAATCAACACATTAGGGAAGTCTTCAAATGAAGCCTACAAATAATGTCTACTGCTAAAGTCTACTTATAACTTTCTTACGATCATCTTCTTTCTCTGAAGAACTCTGCAATTTAATGTGACAATCAGGCATGAATCTACAAAGAACAACACCATTTCTACAATTTAGTAACATGTTTCATCAAAGTCTGTAAATTGGAAACAACAAGTTTTGAAAACATAAGTAAATAAGCTCACACAGTACAGAACACTATTAAACATGTTTGAATTCAAGTGACATCATTAATATTAACTATTCCTAGCTTTCGATGATCTTGTTTGCATGTAACGTTTTTGTATAGTCGGAGGGTTTTTCGTACTAACCCCTTCACGCTTCCTCGTTCTGGTGTCCTCCTGCTGGCTCGGCTCTACATTATCTTTAACCTCTTTGTCAGTATGTTTAGCCATCCCTGTTTTCACCGCCTCCACTGCACGCTCTACTGCTTCAACCTTATCGCTGAGGAGTTTGATCTGCTTTTCACAACTACCAATACAATTCAGCATCTTGGTTGAGAAGGTTTTGAAGCATTGGTCGAAGTGCGCTTTCATAGTAGCGACAACTCCGACCCCTTGATCACCAATGTAAGAGGCGGCAGATGTAGCGGCTGTGCAGGTTTTCTTCCGGCTTGATTCATCTGAGGGGAAGCTCCTTTTCTCTGCCGTGATGGTGTGTGAACCCAGAATACCTTCCAGAGGCCAGAGTTGTCTTGAAAACATGAATTCAGTGTCAAACAATGCATTGAAAATATTGACGATGTTGGTATCTTGCTTCTCATCTTCCCAAAATGGAAACATGTCCGCCAAGTCCTTAGCCATGCTGCACTGTAAGCGAGCCTAGAAAACCAAAATTCAAAAAAATTGAAGTCTACTTTGGAAGTCTACTTATGAAATCTTCAAGTGAAGTCTACTACTGAAATGAATTCTACTAGAAAGGTCTAGTAGTGAACATGACTTCTAAATGAGAATTAATAATACCTGTTTTTGCATGTTTGTTGACGTTCTTTCGTCCTCTTGATCCTTTGTAAGCTAGCAGAAGAGGTGTTGGATCATTTGGCAATGGTTCACTGAATTCAGAAGCAAAATCCGGAAGAGCATAGTACACCCATACTTGAAGAGTTTGCACAAATCCTTCTATATTAATATTTTTGCTGAGATCTTTCTCCTGGACAGACTGTATCAGATGCTGAAAAGCAATTCTTCCCCATGGAAATTTTTTAAACCTTCGAGATCTAGCACTAGTCTGGCATGGCTAGCATTTGTGGGTAAGCCGGGTTTTGTTGCTACAATGAAACCAGCGTAGATCCCAAGATATCCCAAACGCAGCCTATCATCCCGAGATCATGATGAGCAGTTGGAACAGGCTTCTACTATATCAAAGATGATTGGCCCCACATCGACATTGAACCCAATTTTCTGTCATCCGAAAGCTCAAGATCAGCCAGAGGTAGGTCATTCACATAGTTGCAGTTGAGGCCCGTGATTTCCTCAAACTCATGCAATGAAAACCTCACTGGAGTGTTACCAATCAAGCTCGATATCTCGTACCTCTGATTGCAAACTATCTGAAAGGTGAGAATGTGGTGTACCAGCCTAGACGCCAAACCAAAATCCAAGTCATGGAACTTTAAAAAGACACCCAACGGTGACTCATAAATCTCTGCCCATTCATGTTCTCGCAGAGCTTTCCGTAGTGCAGGAACCAGCCTATGATCATCAGCATAATAGCTGATGCTTTTTTTCCGGGAGTGGCTTACGGATTTTAGTATACAACCTTTGTGGGAATTCAGGGGTCTCCATTATCTAAAACAGTATTCTACAACAACGGTAAAAATGCTTTAATGACAAAACTGATAATAACAAACAGCTTCAAACTATAACCAAATGAAGTCTAATTTATTGAAAATGAAGTATACTTTTTCAAATTGAAGTCTACTCAAACATCAAGAAGTACACTAAAGCCAAACAAAGTCTACACAAAAATACAGAATATAAAGTCTATGAAAAGCAATCAATCCAAAAGGAATCTACAAAGCAGATAGTGGTTACCGGCGTGACCAGATGCAACCGGCGGCGACTAGATGCAACCGGCAGCGACCAGATGCAACCAGATCTGCAAAAACATAATATATACTGTCATCTGCCGAGATGAAGATAGAGGAAGATATAAGAATATAGAGGAACAGCTATGTATATAGCTTCGGAATGACATCTCCTTACTGTTTTGAAGCAGGAAATGAAGACACAGTCAAGCGGCTAAAGCAGATCTGCAAAAAAAAAAAACCTAGTGTTGGTGACGAACACAGAGTGGTGATGAACACAGAGGAACAGGGAAGTAGGGGGATGTAGATAGAGGAAGAAAACTTGTCTGGAAAGGGTTATAAGCATCGGTGAGGAGTAAATCGGCGGCAGCGTTAATGAATAACGGAAATCGCCTTCGAGAACTGGCACTTTTTTTTTCAACAGGATATCCTCGACGGTTTTTTTTTACGGGATATGTAAAATTCTTTTATATAGTCTGGGTAACTATGTACGGTTACGGAAAGTTTTTTCTCGTTAGGTTAATTATTATTCGGTACAAAATGGTTTATATCTGGGTCTACATAAGTTTACCCGGTTACAGGAAGTTTTTATTGGTTAGAGAAAGTTATTTTCTATTCAATTTCGGTTTAACTCTCGGTAAAGTTAATTTATTCGGTTTAGCAGACTTCAATACAAAAAACCCTAAATGATATATTTTCCTCTTCTTAATTTGAAACAATAAATTTGAACTTATGAACATGAAAAAATAATTTATATAAATTATGGTTACATATATCTAATTTTTATTAAAAATTTGAAACCAAACTAATTTTTTTATTAATTTTAAAAATAAATTTAATGAATTGATTACATAGTAGACTTCTATAAGTCGTTAGTAGACTTCGTCAGAGTTTAAACCGCAATTAGGTCTTCTGTTTTTTTATATGGTCATAGAGAATTATATTATTTTTTCACTACCCCTTTAAGTTATTTTTGCTAAATGTTACATCAAGGGTTTACTTTTGTATTCAAAATTAATTTTTATGTTATTTTTAGTAAAACCCTTTTAAATAATAAGATATGTTGTAATATCTTTTTTCTTAGGGAAGTGTGTTTAAAAATATTTATCAGAAATAATATTTAGCAATTTTGTTGGTTTGAGATTTTATAAACACGATAAGATAACGCTCGGTTTATCACAATAGAGAATTTGTGAAACCCTGACCAATTAGAATTAGTTTAATTTTTTTTTCTTTTCCTAACTGATTTCTAATTCCCTGATTAAACCAGAATAAAATCTTCTATATAAACTCTTCTAATCTCTTTTTAACCCTAAACTCCTAAATATCTTTCTGCCTCTCACGCTCTCTCTCTTTTTTTCACTCTCTCTCTCACTTCGAGCCTTTCCCTTCTATCTCTCTCCTCGCCACTGCTCCTCTCTCCTCCTTGCCGTGCTGCTGCTTTCTCTCTCTTTTCTCAACATGTCAAGTTTCCCTCTCCTCCTACGCATCTCTGGCTCGCTGCTGATTCTTCCTCCTCGCCGTGAAGCTTCTCAACCATCGCCTTCTCCTCGCTCGTTGCTGCTCCTATGCGACGCCTCCAGTAGCACCGGCGAATCCTCCAGCCATCACTATGATGAGCCATGACAGCTCCTTACCTCACGCCACCTCCACCGCTCGCTGCTGCGCCGCCGAGTGAGCTCCCCTCCACGACCTTCATCTCTTAGCTCGTCGATGAGGAGCTGTACGCACCTCCACGCCTTCTTCCGTTGCCACCACCACCTCTGAAGCAAAGGTGAGGGTTTGCTACTTATCCAACTCCATCATTATGTGCTTTGATGTGTAGATTAGTCTTCTCTTAAACCAAGGTTGTTAGTTATGTCTATAGAATTGATTGAATGTGATATATTGATGATGTTGTGAATTATTGATGATAATGTGTGATGAATTAGGTTGACAGAATTAATTCATTGTGATATAGAAAAGGAGTCGATGCTTAATATTAGTTTTATAGGATGTTTGTATAGACGTACATATGTATAAAGGATAGATTAGTCATTTGTAAACCCCTAATCATGATTATGTATTCCGATATATAGTGTAAACTCATCAATCTAATGAATCATTCAGCGTATTCTCTTATATGGTATCAGAGCGCAGCGATCCCTAAAGTTTTTTTTTCAGCCGCCATCTTCTCTAATACCTCTTTTCACCAACTATTTCTTCTATTCCAAATGAAACCATCGCTGTTTCCTCAACCCCAACTCTCCTAAATTGTTAATATGGCGAACGTAACAAAGCTCACGGCGACCAACTTTCTCATGTGGAGCCGTCAAATCAAGGCGTTGCTCAACGGTTACGACATTGCCCAATATCTTGATTCCTCTGCTGCGATTCCATCGACCACCATCACAACAGCTGGTGTCTCCCCAAATCCAGCACACTCCCTCTGGAAGCGCCAAGATCAATTGACCTACAGTGCTTTACTCGGTGCTATCTCCATGACCATCCAACCGTTGCTGTCTACCACCACGACGTCGGCCGAGATCTGGACCAAACTGTCGGAGACATACGCAAAACAGACCAGAGGTCATCGTCAACAGATCATGCATCAAATCAGACATTTGACCAAGGGCACCAAATCTATCGAATACTTCCAAGGTTTCACTACCCGTTTTGATCAGCTTGCTCTTCTTGACAAGCCGATGGAGCACGAAGATCAACTTGATTACATTCTCGCTGGTCTCCCGGAAGAATACAAACCCATCGTCGACCAAATCGAAGGACGTGACTCTCCGCCTTCTCTGACAGAGCTTCACGAGAAGCTACTTAATTATGAACTCAAGTTACAAGCTGCCGTCGTTCCATCGCCATCGGTTCTAATATCAGCAAATGTCGCAAATTACCAACAACGGCAACCGAAACCAGCATAACAAAAACATTCGTCAAAACCAGACATGGCAGCAACAGCAACCCCAGCAACGATCGGACCAGCCCTCACCACGCGGCTATCAAGGACGTTGTCAGCTTTGCAGAGTTCATGGTCATAGTGCGAAATGGTATTCTCAGTTTCAGGTTACCAGAAGCTCCTTCAATGCTTCCCCACGACCGTACATGGGTTCGTCAGCTCCATGGCAGCCGCGAGCCAATATGGTGGCTGCAACATCTTACAATCCAAACAATTGGATTCTCAACAGCGGTGCAACGCACCATCTCACCACTGATACGAACAACCTCTCCCTCCATTAGCCGTACAACGGAGGAGAAGAAGTCACAATTGCAGACGGCTCCTCCATGCCGATCTCACATACGGGTTCCACTTCCCTTCCTACTCCTTCTCGATCTCTTGCCTTAACAGAAATTCTTTATGTGCCTAATATCCATAAAAATCTAATATCCGTTTACCGTTTATGTAATGCTAACCAAGTGTCTGTGGAATTCTTTCCTACTTAATTTCAAGTGCAGGATCTCAGCACGGAGGCCCGATTGCTCCAAGGGAAAACTAGATACGAGCTATACGAGTGGCAGATTTCATCAAACACACTCGCTACCCTCTTTGCTACACCATCACCAAAAGCAACCATTCCCTCCTGGAATTCCCAACTTGGTCACCCGTCTTCCAAAATACTCCAAAATACTCCAATATATTATTTCCAAGTTTTCTTTACCGCTTTCCCATTCTTTAGAAAAAAAATTTTCTTCTACCCCATTTCATATCAATAAAAGCCACAAATTAACATTTTATTCAAACACAATTGCCTTTACACACCCTCTTGAATACGTTTATAGTGATGTATGAATCTCACATCTGCTCTCGGTTGACGGTTTCAAATACTACCTCATATTGGTGGATCACTTTACCCGATACACATGGCTGTATCCGTTGTGGAAGAAATCCGATGTTCGCAAAACATTCATAGCCTTTCAGGCGCTGGTGGAAAAGCGATTTTAATACAAAATCCGAACTTTGTATTCGGATAATGGTGGCAAGTTCGTGGCTTTACGACAACATCTCTCGCTTCATGGCGTCTCTCATCTGACATCTCCGCCACACACGCCGCAGCATGGTATCTCTGAAAGGAAGCACCGTCATGTGGTTGAAACGGGATTAACACTTCTGAATCATGTTTCACTTCCTACGACATATTGGACGTATGCTTTTGTCACGGTGGTGTATCTGATTAATCGCTTACCGTCTCCGGTGATTGCCAATCTCACTCCATACGCCAAGCTGTTCAATCAGACACCCAATTACCTAAAACTTCGAGTCTTTGGGTGTTTGTGTTTCCCTTGGCTGCGTCCGTACGGAAATCACAAGCTGGAGCCAAGATCCTTACCATGTGTGTTTATTGGGTATTCACTCACTCAGAGTGCTTACCTATGTTTGGATGCCCTCTCTGGTCGTATATACACATCTCGCCATGTGCAGTTCATCGAATCGTAATTTCCGTACTCTATCACCACCACGAAGACAGCTCCTTCCCCTGAATGTGAACCAACCGAAATACCATTTTTCTCTCCTCCCACACCTGTTCTGATAACCTCTTGCCCACTCGTATCAGCTCCATCAGCCGCGCCCCTGAGCTCAGATTCTCACCAGTCGTTTCAGGTGACTTTGACGCCACAAACGACATCGCAGGCATCTTTCAACGATGCTGTTGCAGCAGATGACGGTAATAATTCCACTGAATTTGTTTTACTAAATAATTCCACAGGCCCACTAGACACAAGTGTCAACCCAGCCCAACACCAACAATCACAAGGCCCAAATCCAAATCCATCAAATACCCTACTGATCCTCACCAACTTAAACACGTCGTCCTCCTCAAACTCATGTCCCTCAACCTCCGAAAACAATTCACCACCTCCACCAAACAATCTCCACCCCATGAAAATCAGATCGAAAAATAACATCTCTAAACACAAAACCAAACTCAACCTACTCGCCTACCCAAATTCGATCTCACCACAAATACCCACTACCGTTACCCATGCTTTAAGAGATGAGAAGTGGAGAAATGCTATGGGAGCAGAGCTGAATGCTCAAATACGCAATCACACGTTCGACTTGGTTCTTCCTCATCCGAGTCAAAACGTTATTGCAACGAAGTGGATTTTTACCCTGAAATATTTTCCTAACGGTGTTATTGACATGTACAAAGCCCGATTGGTGGCAAAGGGATTCAACCAACAGTATGTCAATGTCATCGACTATTCGGAGGTGTTCAGTCTAGTTGTTAAGTCGGTGACAATTCGGACGGTTCTTCAATTAGCTGTGAATCACAATTGGGGAATCAAGCAATTAGATGTTAATAACGCTTTCCTTCACGAAACGTTATTGGAGGAAGTTTACATCTCACAGCCCCCTAATTTTGTCGACAAGGATCGACCTCATCATGTTTGTCGGCTGCGCAAAGCACTCTACGGCCTCAAACAAGCCCTTCGGGCCTGGTATGACGAATTGAAGGCGTATCTTTGTGGTTTGGGGTTTATCAAGTCGCTGGCTGACACATCGGTATTAGTGTACACCAATGGTGAACAGATTGTGTATATTCTGGTCTACGTTGATGATATTGTTGTCACCGGTAGCAGCTGCTCTCTGATCAGTGGCTTCATTGATGCTCTTGCAAGTCGGTTTTCATTGAAAGACCCAACAGACTTGACGTATTTCTTGGGAATTGAGGCAAAAAGGACATCACAGGGGCTACATCTGATGCAGCGACGTTACACTATTGATCTCCTGACAAGAACGAGGATGCTGGATGCAAAACCAGTGTTGACTCCTATGGCACCGAAACCAAAGCTGTCGCTACTCACTGGTACTGCATTGGCCGATCCAAAATAATATCGGACTGTCATCAGCAGGCTGCAATATTTGGCATTCACGAGACCAGACATAGCCTACGCCGTCAACAAACTGTCGCAGTTTATGCATCGTCCGACAGATGTTCATTGGCAAGCTGCCAAACGCATTCTTAGATATCTCGCCGACACTGTATCACACGGTATATATCTCAGAGCTGCGTCTCCTCTCTCTCTCCATGCTTTTTCTGATGCTGATTGGGCAGGAGATACTGTTTATTTTGTTTCGACAAACGTATATATCTTGTACCTTGGCACCACTCCAATAGCGTGGTCATCTGAGAAACAAAATGGTGTTGCCCGAAGCTCCACTGAAGCTGAATAAAGAGCAGTTGCAAACACAGCGTCTGAGATCCGATGGTTCTGCTCTCTCTTGACCAAACTTAGAGTCACATTACCATGCACACCGGTAATCTATTGTAACAATGTCGGTGCAACGTATCTTTCCGTATATCCGGTTTTCCATTCCCCTATGAAACATTTGGCGTTAGACTATCATTTCATTCGCGACAATGTTCGCTCAGGTGCTCTACAGGTGTCACACGTCTCGATGAAAGATCAGCTTGCAGACGCTCTAACCAAGCCGTTGCCGAGACCTCGCTTCCTTGAACTGTTCGACAAGATTGGAGTAACTAAAGCTCCTCCATTTTGAGGGGGCGTATAGACGTACATATGTATAAAGGATAGATTAGTTATTTGTAAATCTCTAATCATGATTATGTATTCCTATATATAGTGTAAACTCATCAATCTAATGAATCATTCAGTGTATTCTCTTATAGTTTGGTCATGTCTGAGGGTCCTGAACATAGTGGTTATGTTTGGTAATAATTAATAACCGGTATTGCTTGTATTAGATCGAGTTAGATATCCGCCACGGACAACTCCTGTGATGCGGGATTACTTGCTGGGGCAACTGGATGGTGCCTATAGAGGCCAATGGTGACCATCGCTTGGTGGTTAAGCGATCCGTGTTCTGAGTGTATGACCAATGGTGATATGGTCAACTCAGTCGGCATGTCACGGATGGCAAGTCATTCCGTCTATCCGGCAGGAATATATGGATTTAGGTGTCATCCTCTGCAGGGCGTTTGCTCTTCTTTGATCATTAATTGATTGATGCTTCGATAACTAACACTGGAAATGGAGTTTGTTATGGCTAGTTTCATGATGATTGTGAATGGAATGATGAGTTTACCATGGCTAGTATCATGATGTGAGTTAGTACCATGATGATTGCGAATTGACTGAAAAAGTTAATAAAACTATTGCTTTTTTGTTTATTTTTAATCAGCTTAGTTCTATAGGAATGAGTTCTGCTTGAGTTTGTTTTATGTTTAGACTTTTCTTAATTATTATTTTATATAATTGTTAGAAGTGATAATGGACCTTCTAATATTCACCTCCTGGGTAATTCAAGTACTTACCTCTACTTTTTCCTTCCAGGTTAGCACTAGATCTCATATCTAATTTTGTTATTGTTACACAGGCATTTTTAGTCCTCATATTCTTATTGCTCACTATGGATAAAACCGGGTGTCTTACCAAATAGGGTTAGATTATCAACCTAACAGGCCTGATCATTCAGATCTTTTTGGAGACTTGGTTTAGGTCTATTAATATTGCATCGTTCTTTGATTAACCCTGTCGCTGAGTTTGCTTCATTACACTCTTTCAATTCCTTTAACTGGATTGAAAAATCGAGTTTTCGATAATTATTCCAAACTGTGTCTGATGAAAAAATTATTCCCTGAACTGTCTCTTCGATATTATGATTTCACTGTTGAATTTTGTTATTTTGTTTGCTTTCTTCTGATTTAGCAGCGAATAGATTCTTCTGATTTGGTATTACTAGTACTCTGCTTGGTTTAATTAGGATTAAGATAAATGGTATTCTAATCACTGGTAACTAAATCACTAAATGAGTATATGTCATATCAACAGGTCCAAAAATTGCTAATTTTGTCTGCTTGTTCTGATATAATCACCAGAAAGGATAGACTCTTAGAAACTTATAAGTCTTATATAGCCTTTTAGCTTGATCATTTAGGATGTGATTCGAGTTTGAAAACTTCTGTACATTTAAGATAGTTTACTTTGGAATTTAGAGTCTTGATTTTTATTACACATTGACACAAGAAAAAAAAAACAAGAAAGGGGGATCACAAGTCTTATTCTCATTCACTCTAGAAACTATGATACTAAAAAGAAGCACACAATTAGGCTAATTACTTAGTAACACACATGAGATTATTACAAACTTATCTGCCTCCTTTGTATTTTTTATTTTTTATTTTTGGTTTTGCATCCTGTTTGATATGGTACATCATCTGGAGTCATTTTCATATGGTAATCTATTGTGATTAATTTGAGTATATATCTCTTGCATTTGGATTAGTTGTTGCTTATTATTTTTCCCTAAACTTGTTATTAAAAGTAACAAGATCTCTTCACTAAAAGTTAAATAATAGAATTTTAAAATTATAGAATTTAAATAATTTAAATTTAAAATCATTTAATTATGAATTTAGAATTAGTAACATAAGTTTAATTTAATTTATTTAGATAATGTTTAGTTAAATAATAATAAGTATATTTTGGTGCTTTTACATTAAAATAATTTTTTTCAAATTTCTTACAAAGTTCAGGGTATTTATCAAAATTCTCTTTTATTTTCTGGGTATATTTATATTTATAATAAAATTTTAAAAGTACATATTAGGCTGATGTGCTGATGGATTTTCTACTTTTCTATACGGTGTCCTTTGTTTTATTTGATAGATTTTTAGGTTAAATTTTTCTTATAAATAAGGTTCAGGAACTCCCTAAACCTATATCTCATCGTTACATCGTACCTATACTTGTTCTTGCTCCTGTATCTGTAAATTTCATATGCATCAAATCAGAGATCTCGAAATTTATTTTAATAGATATGTACCATTTTAATAACAATCATGATTTTTATATTCAGTCTACTTAATTTATTTTTAAAATTTGTTCTTGTTTCTGTTATCAATAGATTTTCTCTGACCAATAACTATTGTTTTCTTCGTTGCAGATATCTTTCTTGAATTTGTTATTTGTTATTTGATTATTAGTGATTTGTGATTAGATCTATGAAATTTTTAGATAAAAAAAATAGATGATAAAAAAAATAGATGATAAAAAAAAGTATCCAAAAATTAAGAAAATAATGATGAAAAAGAAACTGTACAAGAACCTATTAAGGTTCAGAAATCTCATATTCCTCCAAAGGAAATTGGAGGCAGTTTTGGTGAAATGGAAATAAAATGGGATGGTGAAATAAGTCTCATACTCCTCGAGAATATATTTTGAAGTGGTATGACCATTCCAACCTGTACTCACACAATATATCCTAGGAAATTTTTCTCTTGGCGAGCCTCTCTATCAACAATATCCTTCGTCGGAGGGGACATGGTGGTTGTAGGTGGTGCTATCATTTTGAAAGTTGATGATCTAGATGAAACTCCAGTCATCTACTTTGCGGGGTACATGTTCGAAGGTCAGATCACTGCAAAATATATTTTAGAGTATTATTAATAATATTGAATCAGTAAATCAAACCTCAAGCTTGAACAAAACTTGTTAATAATAAAGCAGTGTATGGCTTCAAGAATAAAGAACTGGCATAACTTTAGCTCAAGACTCCATTTTATTTGTATTTTTGAGTCATCATTAATCACTCATTGTTTGTATATTCTATCTCTAATGTTTTGAGTCTTTTTTTGGGAAATTCAATCATTATACAAAAAAAATTGTGCTTTCTTGATTGTATATTATGTTCGACAAGGCACTTGCTTTTTTTGGAAAATGATTGAATTTCCCAAGAAAAGATCCAAAACATTAGAAACTTAGAAAAAAGAGGTAGAATATACAAACAATGAATGATTGATGATGACTTAAAATATACAAATAAAATGGAGTTTTAAGCTAAAGTTATACCAGTTCTTTTTTTCTTGGGAAAAGATACAGAACCCCCGGATTGCTGATCCAAGTTAAATTTATATAAACTAGGTGAATACCCGCACGTAACATGCGGAGTTTTCTTTTTAACTATTCAAATCTTATATAAAATCAAATATAATCATTATTTGTTGTGTGTGTTAATATGTTATTATAAATAATCTTAGAAATTTTATATAAAAAATAATTTTAGAAATCAATTTAAAATAGAATATCATATATATAAAATCAAATATAATCATTATTTATTATATGTATTAATATGTTATTATAAATAATTTTAAAACAAAATCCAAAAAAAACAATCTTAGAAATTAATTTAAAATGCAATATATCATAAAAATGTAAATATAATCATTATTTGTTATGTGTTTTACTATTTTATTATAAATAATTTTAGAAATTTTATCAAAAAAACAATCTTAGAAATTAATTAAATGCAATATCATTAAAAAAATTGAGAATTATATAGAAAGTAAAATAAATATCAATTAATATCAATCAATTAATAAAAACTGTTCATTTTCTTTGAGTGGTTTAAAAGTTAATATTAAAATTTATTAATTTATTATTTTTTAGAAAAATTGTAACTTTAAATTATAAAAAGTGACACATGTCATCTCCATATCAATTGAAAATGATGATGTATCACTCATATAGAGAGAGTTGATCATCTTTTATATATAAGGTGCTCTCTTTAAGGGTCTTGAGTTAGCCAAAATCCTATCATACACACATTTAACATTACATTGTTACTGATACAGAGACTTTAGTCTCTCTTTTTTGACAATTATGTTCATAGACGAATCCACAAATTTAAACTGATGATGAAATAAACCTCAAAGTGATATAAATAGTAATGAAAAGGCGTTAACAATCCTAAAAAATTATATATGGGAAGACAAACAACCGATTCAAACGACGGAAAAAAACAAAGATTTACCACTATTTAAATTGACAATAAAACATTGATCATTGAAACAATAGATTTATACTTGCTACATGTTATTAGAGAGCTGCATACTTGAAAGCAAAGTAAAATACTGATTTTTTTCATTCTTAAAGCCCTTTTACTAAATAATTAATACTTAATAAATTAAAAGTTGAGGATGAAGAAAATACGTATTAATGACAAAGCATTACATGGCTACAAGAATAAAGGAACTGTATAAATTTAGCTCAAGGCTCTCCATTTTACTTGTATTTGAGTCATCAATCAATCACCGTCTGTATATTTTGCCTCTTATTTCTTAGTTTTTAACATTTTGGATCTCTCTTTGGAAATTTAGTGATTGTAAGTCACTATGTTTTCTTGATTGTATGTTCCAACCCTGAGTATGATGCAATCTTTAAGAATAAGACTAAGTTCACATTTTAAAACTAATTGCAAAATTTTTTTATTAAGCTTGGACTGTTTTTGGTTTTAGATAAAAAATCTCAAGTTCATGAATTTTCTTGTATTGGTATTTGGTATGATATTTAATGTTATTTGGATTTTTTTTCTTAAGTTACAATACTCATGATTATTGGTCCTAAGTATCATTTATTTAATTATCTTTTTAACGTTTGTGAACTAGTTACACATTAACATTACATTATCACTAAAAGAGAGAATCGTATCTCTTTTTTGACAATTATGTTTCCGATTGATTCTGAAGATTAAATAGACCTCAAAGTGAGACAAATAGCAATTAGAAGTCTTTACCAATCTTACAAATTATAATATACTAGTTTCTTTTAATATTGTTGCTATGCCTCCTTTTATATGTTAAGAAGAAAACATGAACATTGAGAGCATTTGCATCGTAGAGTCTCTCACAAGAGTCTCTTATCTATATAAATAATAGTAAATTAATAAATAGTAATATTTAATAGACAAGAGTCTAAAAAGCATTGAAAAACTCTTTCAAAGATTTGAAAGATTCTCTCAACTTTTTTGAAAGACTCTTATATTTAAATATTAATATTTATTTATTTTTGTGCTTTTAATATATGAGAGACTGTTGTAAGAGATCTTAATGCAGATGCTCTAAGATTGTATAGCAATATCTAATCTTTATATTTATGAATCATGATTCCTCTTTCATATTTGTTATATATGTTTAGACTTATGCATTGATTTATTCTAGTGGATTCTACTTTTCTATACGGTGTCGTTTGTTCTCTTTGATATTTTTAGGTTAATTTTTTCTATATATAAGATGCAGAAACTCCTTAAATATATATGTTATCATTGCGGCCGCATTTCTTAGATCAAAATTGTGAAAGCTTCGATTAAACTCTTGATAATTTGTGTAGGATTTCAAATGCATCAAATCAAAGAACTTGATTCATTTTAAAAGGTATGTACCATTTAAAAAAACAACTATGGATTTTTTTTATATTTAATCCATTTATTAGTTTTAAAAAATAATTGTATAGTTTGTTCTTGTTTTTGTCATCTATGGATTCTCATACTAATAATTACTGTTTTCCTCTTTGCGCATTTAATAAAAAAAATTGTTAATTTTTTATTTGATTACTAGCAGTTTATATTTAGATTTATAGATTTTTTAGATAAAAATGATAATTTATATATTTTGTGTTTAGCAGTGAATTCGTAATTCTTCTAATCTCTATCCAATTGAAGAATATGATGACGAAGAGTTATAGTTCAGAAGCTCATACTTCTCCAAAGATGAGATGTGACATTCTAGGAAAAACTTCTGCTGATGAGTCTCTCTATCGCCAAGTCCTCGCTGGAAGGGAAATTGAAGAAAATCATATTTTTATTGTAACACAACAAAAGAAAATCAGATTCTTTTGCCATGAATGTTTGGATGGTTTTTAGTTTTTAGTTTCTGGTTTTTAGGCTATGGGTTTTAATTTTTAGATTTTGGTTTTAAAATTTTGGTTTTTGATTTTGCTGTAAATTTTGGTTTCTTAAAAACTTGAATGGTATAATTTGTTTAGTTTCTGGTTTTGTTTACAATAATTATTTTTTTTAAAACGTTTTTATGCTTTTTCATTTTTCATTTTTTTTAAATTATTATAAATAAATATTAATTTTTTTCAAAATAGTATTTTTTATAAAAGATAATAACTCACAAAATTTTAGAAGTAATAATAAAAAATATAAATTTAGAAATGTTTTTTTAAAACCACTATAACTCACCAAAAAGAATAAAAAAAACCACTATAAATCTAAAATAAAAATTATAAAACGAAAATGCAGATATATTTATTTCATTACTTCACATTATTGTAGAAATAATATTTTCGATAAAATAAAAAATAAAAAAATGATTGAGAAAAACAGTATTATAAAAATTAAAAGAAAAAACAATGTACCATACTTTTTTTGAAGAAACTCCTAAATAGTAGTTTTTGGTTTCTAATTAGAAAAACTTTGAAAAACTAGTTTCCTTAAAATTTAGAAAATATATTTATTCAAAAACTTGAATGGCTAAAAAAATGGTTTTTCAAAAAACAAAATCCAAAATCTGTTCCAAAAACTGCAAACAATCAAAGCCTTTATCTCAAACAACATAAGCTTTTCCCAGTGTCTCACAATCCCATCTTATTTAAGAAGAATACTGGAAACTGGAGAAGATGGCTCACCAACATAAGGTTTTTCTGTTTCTTTCAATAAACAAAATATAAATTTTCTCTGTTGTATTTTTATTTATTTTTTAATTGTGGAGCTGGAGACTAGAAAATCAGTGGATTAAGACTGATTTGATGTGTAGAAAATCAACTGGTTGATGGTTGGACCGGGTTTTGGTTTTGTACCTGAGGTCAGTTTCCAACAAAACTTGATTCGATTAGGTAAAGCATATATAATTCAATATAAATTTTAGTCAATTTTAACTTAAATTAGTAAATACCAAATCTTTTCTCGAGTAACATATTGTGTGTGATAACTTGTAAAAGATTTTTTACTAACAACCAGGAAAGACAAAAAAATTATCCTTATTTTACTTTTTTCATGAGTACAAATTATACTTGATAGCATTTAATTATCCCTTAATAAACTATTAAATTAATTTTTGATATATATTAAAATAGATTTTACAAACTTATTGTCACCTATAAATTATTTTTAAACCACCAATTATCTCTACATATTAATCTATGTGTTGTTTTTTTTATGTTATAGTAAATATTATTTTAATTTGTTTGATAATTTCAACTTGTATAAATATTTTTAAATTCTTCTAATGCTTATAGGTTAGTATACTAAAAAGATAACTAAAAACAATTACAAAATACTCAATTACTATTTAATAAAAACAGTACTGACACGAAAAAGTTAATTTATGTTTCTTCTCTAATAAAAGAAAATAAGATTTTTCTTCATCTTCAAATTTCATTATTTTTATAACAATTTTATATGAATTTGAAAAAAAATTTTAAAATTTACTTTACTTCCTTGATGGATTGCATATTATTTTATATCTAAGTAAATTTGTATTTTTAAAAAATATTTTTAATTTAATATTATTTTAGTTTTTTGTTGTTAATGGAAATTTCATACATAATATCCTTATTCTTTTATATATATTTTATTAATAATAATATTAATTTTTAGAAATTTTTTAATTTTGAATGTTGATGTGGACCAATAGAATTGTCCTTTTTAATTCTATGTACAATAATATTAATTTCTGAAAATTTTCTTAATTATAAATATTGATGTGGACGAATAGAATTGCCCTTTTTAATTCTATGTGGACATTCTTAGAGGCATTTAGCTTCAATTTTTATCAGTAAATAGGATTGCAACATCTAATCTTTATATTCATGAATCAAAATTTCTCCTTTATATTTGTTATATATGTTAAGACTTATGTGTTGACTTATTCTAATGGATTTTACTTTTCTAAACGGTGTCGTTTGCTTTCTTTAAAAATTTTAGGTTAATTTTTTCTATATATAAGATGCAGAAACTCTCTAAACCTTTATCATTGCGGCCGCATTTCTTAGATCAAAAACAATGAAAGCTTCGATTAAATTCTTGATAATTTGTGTAGGATATCAGATGCATCAAATCAAAGAACTTGATTCCTTTTAAAAGGTATGTATCATTTAATTTGTTTATTATAACTTAAAAAAGATTTGTAGAATTTGTTCTTGTTTTTGTTAACTATGGGTTAGATCTATGAAAATTTTTAGATAAAAAAAATAATTTTTATATTTTGTTTTTAGTAGTGAATTCCTGATTCTCCTAACTCTATCCAAAAATGAAAAAGATGATGATGAAGAGTTATAGTTCAGAAGCTCATACTTCTCCAAAGATGGGATGTGAGATTCTAGGAAAAACTTCTGCTGGTGAGCATCTTTATCGCAAAGCCCTCGCTGGAAGGAAAATAGAAGAAAAACGTATTTTTATTTTAACACAGCAAAGGAAAATCGGGTTTTTTATCTCAAACAACATAAGCTTTTCCTAGAATCTCACCATCCCATCTTATTTAAGAAGAATACTGGAAACTGGAGAAGTAGGCTCACCAAATAAGGTTTTTCCATTTCTTTCAACAAAAAATTATAAGTTTTCTCTGTTGTATTGTTTTTTTTTTTTTTAATTGTTGAGCTGGAGACTGGAAAAATCAGTGGACTAAGATTGGTTTGTTGCGAAGAAAATCAGCTGGTTGATGGTTGGACCGGGTTTTGGTTTTGTACCTGAAGTCAGTTTCCAACAAAGCTTGATTCGATTAGGTAAAGCATATATGCCGAGAATGGAGATTCGGCCGGGTTAACCAAAATTGATTAACAGGAGGAACCGATTAGAGGCCATTATATCGGATTGAACAGGAGGTGGAAGTGGAGGTGGAGGGCGGTTAAGTTAGAGTAAAAGGAGCTGGTCAAACTTTAAACAATTTTGAATGTGGGAGATTCGGTGTGTTTGGGTTTGGTGACGCTGGAGGATTGAATGAAGAAGTTGAACCGAGTCCGGTTAACTGTTGAACAATGGCTCTAAAATCGGTTTTGTTGGTATTATAAACCAAAGCTTGAGGACTTTGTTGTTGATTTTGCTGGGTTGATCTAAACGAAAGTTGTATTAAGATTTGGATAATATTCATTGGTTGTTTAGATTGATTATTGATCCAACTAAAATTTATAAAAGATATTCTGTTTAAGGGTTTTGAATTATTCAAATTCCCATTACACACACATTAACATTACAGTATTGTTACTGAAACAGAGACTTTAATCTCTTTTTCAAAAATTTATGTTCATGGTTGAGTACAAATCTAAACTACTAATGATACAGAACCCAAAGTGATTGATACAAATAGCAATTAAAAGACTTTAGCACTCCTACAAAATATCATGTACTGGAAGAACACAAAACCGTTCCAAACAGTTGAAAGAACAAAGATAAACAGATCGATCATTAGTTACTATACTCTTCAACTTCTTTCACAGCCTAACAAAGGGATGATTCGTGAGTGAATGGCTAGACCACCTCTTGTGTACGTCTCTCTCCAAGCATCTGCTCAAAAAATCTATTGCTTCTTTAGACAACCAACCCGGTATACGAGGAAGGCAATCACTGTGACCGATGAGATCGACCCAATCATCGAAACCAAGATCACCATGTTCTCCCCAAATCAATTCTCCGGTTAACATCTCCAAAACCGTACACCCAAAAGCCCACACATCCGTTCCAAAGTCCACAATCCCATGGCTCATAGTCTCTGGAGCCACATACCTCGCAGTGCCTCTCCTATGACCGGTTCCGTCACCGTACTCTATCGACCCTTTCTCCATAGCTAAACCGAAATCTCCAATCTTGGTCAAATTACCCATTAGCTCTTAACCGGTGATCGGTAGGGCAGAGAAAGAGATTCTCCGGTTTAATGTCGCAATGGATGATGTTTTGATCGTGGATGTATCTGAGTCTAGAAGCTCGTGAAAGCTCTGCACTTTTGATCGCTCTCTCTGTTTTGTCTTTGTCGTTTACACTTGTAGCTAGATAAACAGAACCGTAAGTGCCTCTTCCAAGTAATTGAGTTTTGACCCACGACGACAAATTTCTTACTCCTCCGTCGTTGGTTAAGGCGGCGGCGGCGGAAGATTTGAGAACGGCGGTTGAAGATTCTTTGGTTATCTCTACGATACTCTTCTTCTTTTTCTCCTTGTTCATGTTTTTAAAAGGCGGTCGAGTAAATCTCGGATTTTTCTTAGCCATCTTCTTTCGTAGATGGAGAATGATTTTGTTGTACAATTTCTTGTTGGTGATCTCGAGGCCGTTGCAAGAGACAACGACCGGGCTTGAGAATCGATTTTGATCAAAAGACATAGATCTCTCCATCTTTCGCACCTCTTACTCTGAGAGTTTCTGCGATACTAAAACGATAAGAAGGAGAAAGAAGGAAGCGAGAGACTATCTATTGACTTGGGAGTCAAGTTTTTCCTTTTATGCTTGTGTGTGTGTGTTTTTGTTTCAATTAGGGCAAAACCTAATTAAATAAGAGGTTCGGTGATATACGTTTCAATCATTGATTTAGACGCGTCTGGTAAAAGGTTCTCCAATTTTTCAACTTTTTTGTTCTGTACTAAAACAAAAAAATACATGCATGTGTTTTTATTTTATATTCTGGTTGAATACGTATATTCTTATTGACTGTTGTAAGAAAGATTATTGGTGATCGCAGATTGAATATTGTACAAATCCACTAGAATAGTAATTAATTAAGATGATGACTTGTATCTGGTGAAAAAAGCAAACAATAATGAAAAAGGACGATCTTGAGATCGATGATTTTGTCTTCAATGCATCCTCAAGAGAGAAACTTACAATTCATCGTGGGAGAAGGGGACGACTTGGATTCGATTTGAGTGATTTTGTCTTCAAAAGTGTTGAACATCTGCTTGCAATGCAAAAGAAAAGCCTAAAAGCTAAATCGGTAAACAATAAAGAGAAACAAAGACACAAACAAACATCAATCCTCCATATAAATTTGGTGCCGTATTTGTCTAGAAGCTTAGCATGTAAGTCACCAATGTATGTCGATTTTGCCTGCTCATTGATTAGGACATTATTTTTGACATTCACCGGAAATATTTAAGGAACTAGCTCGATATTTTCACTGTTTTTATCAATGAAAAGGGGCTCATACATGCCAAAGCGAGCCTGTGAAGCTCCCAGCAAGACGAGGAAGACAAAGAGGAAAAGGCTGATATTTCCCAATCGAATGAACATACTTGAAGATCATAAGGTTAGAGCTTGTTTCTCTAAGACAGAGATCACATAGAAATGTGTTTATATAATAAGATATGTTGTAATATCCTTTTTCTACTAGGAAGTGTTTTTAAAATATTTATCAGAGTTATTTCGCTATGTTTTTGGGTTTGGAATTTTGTAGACAGGATATGAAAACGCTCATATTCTCACGCAAACCCCAAGAACCCTAATCGTACATATCTACTAGAATAATAATTTAATTAACATGATGATTTGTATGGTGAAAAAAAAGCAAACAATCTAGAAAAAGGACGATCTTGAGATAGATGATTTTGTCTTCAATGCATCCTCATGACAGAAGCTTACGATTCCTCGTGGGAGAAGGGGACGACTCGGATTTGATTTGAGTGATTTTTTCTTCAGCTTTGTCGAAGTAGCTAACAAGACTTTTGAAAACCTAGCAGAACATCTGCTTTCAATACAAAAGAAAAGCCTGAAAGCTAAATCGGTAAACAGTAAAGAGAAACAAAGACACAGAAAACATCAATTTTCCATATCAAATTGGTGTTGTATTAGTCTAAAAGCTTAGCATGCAAGTCACCAAAATATGTCGATTTGGCCTTCTCATTGATTAGGTCATTATTCTCGAGTTTCACCGGAAATATTTGAGGAATTAGCTCGATATTTCCACTGTTTTTATCAATGAAAATGGCTCATACATGCCATAAGAAGCCTGTGAAGCTCCCAGCAAGACGAGGAAGACAAAGAAGAAAAGGCTGAGATTTCCCTATCGAATGAACATACTTGAAGATAAGGTTAGAGCTTGTTTCTCTGAAACAGAATCACATAATAACGTGTTTATATAAAGGGGAGTTTCATATTTAACCTCCTCTAAAAAGTCAAATACCAAAATAACTTCTTTTATCTTCTTTCTCTAATTTTTGGCATTTTGTCCAATTCTATTCTTCCCTATCTATTCATTAACGAAAATGCTATTATATACCCATTATTTCGATTTTTAAAAAATTACACAAAGACTCTTTGAACCTCCTAAACCCCTTTTTACTATGAAAATGTCATCTTCTTCAATACATTCAACCGCCATAAACAACCCCGAATATGGAATAAATGCTTCTCAACCTATTTTAAAGCTGTAATAAGTTAATATGAGAGCTCATACATTTATAACCTTCCTTATTCTTTCATAATTTCTTCTCCAAAACTTCTGGGCTGATTTACAAAGTCAAAGGTTATGCATTTTCGGTGATTTTAACTTAATCGAGACCTGGATTGTTTATTTTTGGTGAAATTCTGAGTTCCGAGTGCTTAAGAGAACCGAAGGCGAACTCAAAACCGATATAGGTAATGATACACTTCAATTTCTTCCCATTTTTATATTTGTATCGCAAAAGTAGACTTCAGGAAGGTTATTTATGCAATTGACTTTCTATAAATTTGTAACCAGCAGACTAAGTCTACTTGAT
>NW_006256686.1:9165191-9170850 GCF_000478725.1 Eutrema salsugineum
TTTTTTTTATAAGTCTGCGCATGAAGTCTACTTTTAAGTTATTTTTGTCTTTGACCAAAATTGTCGAGGTTATTTTTGTGTTTGACTGAAATAGAATTTTTAAAAAAAAAAAAAGTCCAGAAAAATGTTGTAGACTTCAGGATGAAGTCTAAAAGCAAGGTAGACTTCGTTCAGAAGTCTACTTAAATTTTGGTCAAACAACAAAGGAATATTTTTTTAGTAGACTTCCCACTGAAGTCTACTATGAACAATCAATTGCAAAAATAACCTATTTTAACTTGTAGACTTCTATTCAATCCAGTAGACTTCAATAGTAGACTGTCTAAAAAGTCTACTCATATAAGAAGTCTACTTTTAAAGTCTACTCCAAAAATCAATGGCCTGGTCAAATGCAAAACTAACCTTTTTTGTTGAAACTTTACAAGTCAAGTCTATTACGAAATAGTCAACGTTTTGGTCAATTGCAAAAATAACCCTTCTTATAGTATACTTCTTTTGCAGACTTCTACATGAAAAAGTAGACTTCTCTTTCAGTCTATCTATGAAGTCTGTAGGAGAAGTCTATTTATTGTATTTATTTTAAAAACGCTTTTCTAGCTCATTTATAAAGTTGTTTTTAAAATTTTTGGTTTTGTAACGCTTGTTAGCAAGTGATTGAACTATTCAATGATTTTGATTTGATTTAAGTCGATATTTATTTCGGAATCGAATATTTTAATTTTTAAGCTAGTTAGCTTATCAAAGTAGACTTCATTTACAGTCTACGAATGTTCTCTGCAAAAGAAGTCTACTAGCTATAAAATTCCTTCTTCAGTGTTTGCTAATATGGTTTATCTGCTTGTTTTTCAGAGAATGGCTCAAATACCTGTTGTGTACGGAGAATGGAAGATGGCAGAGAAATCGTGTCATTTTGTGGTGGATAGTGGCAAAGGAGGAAGAATGTTCTTTTTGAGGGATGGTTGCACCTTTTGGGAACTTACTGAAATGGCACAAGATGATTATAACTTGGGCAAGAAGACTGAGCTAATCGAGCTATCCTACTCCCTACCAGATTCAATGTTGCAAACTATGACTCCGGATACACCTCCAATGCATGTCACCAATGACAGATAAATTTCAAGCTTGATTGCGTTAAGTAGAATGCATATGGTACGTCTTTATGTGTCCAGACGAGTGAAGATGGACACTGAGGAGAACCAGGAAGACTCATATGAAGATTTAGATGAGGAGTCTGATGAAAATGCAGAATATCCTACTGATGACGAGGCAGCCAGTTCTGATTCAACTGAAGATATTAAAGAACCAGCAGATGGAGAAGATGCAGCTTACCCTGACGGGGAAGATTACAGTGTCTACGGTAAAGTGAAAGATGATGATGAAGATGAAGTCTGTATTAATAATGTCAGAAACGGATCTGGTGAAACAGGAAGAACGCCCATGTCATGGTCTGACAATATATATGTTAGGGCAATTTTCCTTACCAAGGAGAAGCTGTTATCAAAGGTTCGATTGAAATCTATCATGTTAAACCGTTAAGTCTACAAAGACCCTGTTTGTGGCTAAATGTCGGGTGAAAGGATGTGCTTGGATGATTAGGGCGAGTGTGAAGAATGAAGCATCCACGTTTTGAGTGACAAAATATGTGAAAGTCCACACATCTTCAATACGAATGGCTCACCGTGGGAAGTCTACTCCAAAGTATATTGGCAGGCTTTTTATAAGCCATTTGGGCATACTTGATGGATTTGCATCACAAAATGTCAAGGATACAATGAAGCCTATGTTTGGCATCAAGATGGATTACACTACTTCATACAGATCTTTGATATATGCCCAACAATTGGTGAGTAAAACCACTGGAGATGGATATGCGAGTCTTCCAGCTTACCTACATTCAATTAACAATGCATATCCGGGAACTATATCAGCTCTTCATGTTGGTTCAAATAATAAATTCAAATACCTATTTCCGGCCTTTAGAGCATCGATTGCTGGTTTTCAGTACATGAGAAGAGTTATTGTGGTGGATGGATGTCATATAACTGGGAAATACAAAGGATTTTTGTTAGTGGCAACCGCACAAGATGGTAATTTTCAGATATTTTCGCTGGCCTTTGGAATTGTTGATGCTGAAGATTTTTTTTCAAAACTGCGTGAATATGTTTCAGATGAATATCCTTTGGTGATAGTTTCTGACAGGCATACTTCTATTAAGAATGCATGTCAAACTGTTTTCCCATGGGCAAAAAAAGGGATATGTTATTATCATCTACAACATAACATAGTAACAAAGTTGAAAGGAAAGCAGTTGCTGTACTTGGTCAAACGTGTTGCTTATGCATACAACCTCTATGACTACAACCGGTACATGGCGGAGTTATGGCATATCAGGCCTGCTGATCTTGCTGACTATTTGGAAGAAGCCGATGTGAAGCTTTGGTACCGAGTTCATTTTGTTGGAGACAGATACAATATTAAGACTAGGAATATTGTTGAATCTATAAATTCTGCACTTAAGAAAACCCGAGGTTATCCCATATCATTTCTCTTTGAGTTCATACAATAGAAGCTCGGTAGGTGGTTTTTTAAACGTAGAGAGAATGCTTTGAGTCTCACAACACATAATAATCGGGGAGTTGAGTATTTGTTGGCGATCCATGGACATTATGCGGATGCAATGGAGGTAGAACACATTGACACTTGGAGATTCTATGTGAAAGGAGGAAACAGGAATTGTCTTGTCGATTTGGAACATGGAATGTGTGAATGTGGTGTGTGTTATATCGATAAAATCCCTTGTTCACATGCTATTGCAACTGCATTAGAGGGTGTGATATCTGTGGATTTGCTTGTATATTTTACTTACTCAAAACACTATTTTTTGCTGCATACTCGTACAACATATATCCCCAAATCTCAGTGGTTGAAGGAGCCCAACTACCACAATGTCTGCCACCAGAAATTTGCTGCAAATCAGGCAGACGGAAGAAGTCTCGCTGGCAATCGTGGCTAGAAATTGCTAGGAGGAGAAGCAGCAACCCAAGGAAGCTGCTCAAACAATACAACTGTTCACATGCAAGCAATCTGGTCATACCCTACTGCATTGTGTAAGTTGAATTCAGCTACTAAATTAATAATGTTCAACGCAAAATTTATTGAATTATTTACTGAAATATTGTGTGTTTCACTTAGACATCGAAGATTGATCATAAGATGAAGAAGAAGAAGTCTCCGGAATAGAAGGACAAGGTTGCATTTGGGGTACCGAAGTCTACGTTCGAAGTCTTTGATGGAAGTCTACTATAAATGTCTATGTTAGAAGTCTGATGTCTTATTTGTCTAACGGTTATGTTTGAAACGGTTATCTTTCAAACGACTTTAACGGTGTATATGTCCGACAGATGTATCTGTTTGTCTCTGTTATTTCTGCATACAAATACACCATGACCTTGAAGTTTAGTTTCATTCCAGACCTAAGAAATTGTCTAATCTACTAAATTTCAACTCTTTCCCTTCTGATATTCTGTGGGATATCCTCCTAAAACCCACATCTTCTTTGTACGGTGCTCTCTGTAAAGCAAGGGTTTCTTCAAAAACTCTAAATGAGATTTCTAATGAAGAGGGTTTTTTAAGAGAAGTTGATCTAATATCCCTGAATATTCCCTGGGTCTAGGATCAACATGGGAGAGTTGATGCATTCTTTAGGCGCTGTTTGGAATGTACAAATCCTCCATCGTAATTCCTAAGAGGGGTATCTCTTATTTTCTTTGAATATAACGTCTAAGTAAGGTTAGATTCAATCAGGGTGTCAGGAAACGGAGGATGCCTCATGGCTACTTACTGCATGGTTATGTTCTATTTAGCCATAGATGGCAGCCATGATGTATTCAACTCCATTCATGATCTAACTCCGGCAGAGGCTACGAAGATGAGAAAGACTATGCAGCACATCAACAGGTCTCTGTGGACTTTTAAGAAGCCTGACGAGTTCCACGAACTGGTGTTCTAGATTTTTGCGAAAGCACAATCAAAGTGTTTGGTTGTATGAATTTGCCAAATATGCGCTGGATAGATGGATCAAAACCTTGTCAATGTATATGGCGACCAACTCTGCAGTCCATGCTTCTGGAAGTTAGAATGTGCCATATCATGGAAAACAATACCTGGATTTGCAAATAAATGGCCTCGTTGAATCTTGTTCTTATTTTTATGTCGTCTTCTATGTTTAATTAACATTAGTAGACTTTAGTTGTAAACTTCATTACACCATATGGAATATTATAACTGACATTAGTAGACTTCAGTTGTAGACTTTATTTGTTGACTTCTTTATACCGTATGGAATAATATAATTGACATTAGAAGACTTCACATGTTTACATGATACAAACCTAAACAATATTCAATAATATTCAATAATATTTCACATGTTTGCATGATACAAACCTAAACGATAGTTAGAAATATGACACATGTTTGTTGACATAGTACATCCAAAACGAAAATACAACACATTTGGCATGTTAATTATGATAGGTGAACAAAAAACTTCCACATCTATCATTTACCAATTGGTAAAATGATCTGCAATCACATTTCAGGTCATTTATGCAAGTATCCAAAAGTTGCCAAATAAAACAAGCTAGTTTTTAAGTACACATACCCTAAATTTTTCTATCATAGAGATCTAGTCCGGTCGCATCTAACTTATCTTTCCCCCTAAAGCCTATTTTGTCAAATATCTCTGCAGTCATTTTTTCCCTGATGGCTCTCATGTTTTTATCACAAAGTTGCGGAGGAAATGAGAATCCCGAGCATTACACTCAATGTACTTCAGGCAGTAGACTTTGCAATCACAACTCTGATAGTTTTGAGGTAACTCCTTTGCTGGTACTCGCGCATGTGTGAAAGGCATATAGGGGAATTTGCACTTGTCTTCATTAGGTGCACACATTGCAGAAAGTAGGGTATCATAACAGCCAGAGACTCCACAGCTTCAGCAATAAAGGCGTTAGAAGCATGTTTGGTTCCCTCATGACTATCCGATATCCGATATCATGACTATCCGACTTCATAGGCCCACATCTTTTTAGTCATGCAGTAGATAGGTGATTTGCCTGTGTAGTACGAAAACACGCCAGGTGGTAGAAGTCTGTCAGAACCATCTTCATTCAGGTCAGACTTAAGGAAATTTTTGTAGTCGCATCTCCAAACTATAGCAAACTTTGATTGAGGAAGCAAAGCCAATATGACCGAAACCACTCTGGATGCTTAGCGAATCGAAGCCTGAGTAAGTTAACATAAGCTTCCATGTGCTGCATATTGATGAAAAATCAACACATTAGGGAAGTCTTCAAATGAAGCCTACAAATAATGTCTACTGCTAAAGTCTACTTATAACTTTCTTACGATCATCTTCTTTCTCTGAAGAACTCTGCAATTTAATGTGACAATCAGGCATGAATCTACAAAGAACAACACCATTTCTACAATTTAGTAACATGTTTCATCAAAGTCTGTAAATTGGAAACAACAAGTTTTGAAAACATAAGTAAATAAGCTCACACAGTACAGAACACTATTAAACATGTTTGAATTCAAGTGACATCATTAATATTAACTATTCCTAGCTTTCGATGATCTTGTTTGCATGTAACGT